>NW_012267340.1:2675640-2678035 GCF_000151885.1 Dipodomys ordii
CACCCACAGCCAGCCACCCAGAAGGGCCACCAAGCAAAGCATCGTCGCAACAGCATCCGAACAGCAGAACGCACAGGGACAGACGCACGTCTGTCACCAAGACGGTGAGACACCCGCACTGAGCTGCAAAACCCCAGTGGAAAAAAATCCAGCAAACAGAAAGCGCATGGCGGCAGACACGGCGGCTCAGGCTGGTCATCCCAGCTCCGTAGGAGGCTGATGCCCGAGGATACGAGATGCTTCTCGCCAGTGAACCTACAAAAAGCTGGACGTGGAGTCGTGGCTGAGCAAGAGCACAAAGCTCTGAGTTCAAGCCCCAGTCCCAGCACCTGACAGACAGACAAAAAGCCAAGGAAGGCCTTCCTCCCCTCCGCTTCCTGCCTCGGTTGCCGTTTTCAGGGATTCCTCTCCCACTGTAAGCGATGGTTTCGAGAGCGAAGAGGCCATCTGAGTTTAGTTTTGTTTAGTTTTCTTGGAGGTTAAATGAAGCCCAGAGCAATGAAAAATCAATACTGAATTTGGCCAGATAGACATTATTAAAGCACCTCGATTAAATGAAACGTAAATAATAGTCCATTGATTTTTTTTTTTTTTACCCAGCTTTTTGTAATTTAGTTTACAACCAGCAGAACTTTTCTCCGTGAGGCAAGCACTTAGACAAGAACATTCTGGAATGTTCTATGAATCTGCGTTTTTCTCGCCGCCTCTTGTCTTCATGGATTGGGGGGGGGGGCGGGTAAGAAATGTGATGGATGCCGTTTTCCTTTCCCTCTTCGTGCTCTCCGGTCCCTCGTGGAATGCTTCACATTTGTGATCAGGGTCTCTCGTAAGAGTTAACGGGGGTCAGAAGAGGCGATCCTTTTGATAGGAGTGCGTACTGCAGGAATCTGACGATCAGCCCGACTCCGGACTCTCGAGACGGCTCCTGGCAGGCTGGGGCGCTGCATTATTCAAGAGTTTCCAATTCCAGGCCACCGAAGACTCGAGATGAGCTCCCCAGATTGACAGCACCGCACGGAAACTCGGCTCAGATCGGATGCGGGCACTCGATGCCTCCGCCAGGGGGGTGGACCCCATCCCCAAGGTGTTCTCTAGAAGCGGGGGGAAGGGCCGATGTGGGTGTGCCCGCGCCGCGCTCTCCTCTGCCTGGCCGTGTTCGGGTGGCGTGTGCACAGGCCGGTAGGCACGCAGCCTGCCCGGGCCCAGGGCTGGTCTGGGGCCGCGTGCAGCCAGCTGGTGGAAACGTAATAAGAGCGCAGAGGGCCGCTAGCCCCAGCACGCCGCTCCCAGGCACCCCGGTCGGCTGGGCCGGATCCGATGCGTGAAAGTAGGTGGTTGAAAGTCAGTGGGAACCAGGGCAGCTCCCCCGGCGAGAAACGCTGACCCGCGCGGATCCGATGAGCCGTGCGCTTCAGCAGAGCTGCTCTATATTTTATTTATGAATCGATGCAAAGCGCGGCAGCATATAGGAAGAGAAACGCAGGCCGCGCATACCCTTAAACACACCCCGAAGGAGAGACGGAAGGGAAAGGAGATTCGGAGCCATACATCCCGTGACTTACGGGGGAGACAGGCCCCCTAATATAAGAGACACCAGAGCTCTGCGGAGCACTTGGGCCGGCCATGGTATAATTCTTTCTTGGACCTCCCTCAGACATGGCCCGATCGGCTCCAGGTTGCAGGCTCGGCACAGTGGCCTCATGGGAATCCCCCAATTCCCCTGGGCCTTGGGGGGCGGGGCGGGTACCACCACAGAGAGGCCACCTGGTCCAGAAGCCACCAGGGTCTCGCATTTTGGAATCGGCCCAAAGGGGCAGGTTTCTCTCTCCAGACGTGTCCACGTAGGTCTGAGCGCCTTGGGTCTGTGGTGTCAGAGATGACCTGAGGTGGAGAGGTGACCTTCATGATCACCTCTGAGACAGCCCCTCCCCCCCATCACCAGGGGCCCCTCAGAATTCCAAGATGAACGTACGGCTCCCGGCGGCGCTGTGTTCCCTTCCCACGTCCTCAGTGGGGAGGCCTGGCGTACATGGGCCTAACTTTGCATAATGATGCCAGACACATGCAATCATGCCCCACCCCGAAAGGTGCTTGGCCACCTTGACACCTACCCTGCTGCCCAACTGTCACCCAGGTGCTTGGGAAAGTTGGGGTGTGGGCAAGGCAGATAGATGGATAGATGGATGATGGGCAGGATGGATGGATGGGTGGGTGGGTGGGTGGATGGATGATGAGCAAGAAGGAAGGATGGATGGATGGATAGATGGATGGATGGATGGGTGGATGAATGGGTGGGTGGGTGGATGATGAGCAAGAAGGAAGGATGGATGGATGGATAGATGGATGGATGGATGGATGAATGGATGAATGGATGGGTGGGTGGGTGGATGATGAG
>NW_012267340.1:2678085-2678407 GCF_000151885.1 Dipodomys ordii
TGGATGATGAGCAAGAAGGAAGGATGGATGGATGGATAGATGGATGGATGGATGGATGAATGGATGAATGGATGGGTGGGTGGGTGGATGATGAGCAAGAAGGAAGGAAGGATGAATGGATAGATGGATGGATGGATGGGTGGATGAATGGGTGGGTGGGTGGATGATGAGCAAGAAGGAAGGATGGATGGATGGATGGATGGATGATGGGCAGGATGGATGAGTGGATGGGTAGATAAATGGGTGGGTAGGTGGATGATGAGCAGGAAGGAAAGATGGATGGATGGATGATGGGAAGGATGGATGGATGGATGGATGGATG
>NW_012267340.1:2678797-2686167 GCF_000151885.1 Dipodomys ordii
GATGGATGGATGGATGGATGGATGGATGATGGATGGATGGATGGATGGGTGGGTGGGTGGATGATGAGCAGGAAGGAAAGATGGATGGATGGATGGATGGATGGATGGGTGGGTAGATGGATGGGTGGGTGGGTAGATGATGAGCAAGAAGGAAAGACAGATGGATGGATGGATGGATAGATGGATAGGTGGGTGGGTGGATGGATAGATAGATGAATGATGGGCAGGATGGGTGGATGACGGGTAGATACAAGGATGAATACGGAGTGATCTGGCTGTGGTGCTGACACGGGAAGAAAGGGTTGGGGAACGTGGATGATGAGCTTTTCGGGGCGCTGTGGAGCATAGGGGGAGAAACCATAAGGAAACGGATCGAGTTGGGCTTGGGGCAGGATAAATGCGGGGTGCCACTGCGGGGCGTCTGGGAGGCCTCGGCCTCTTCCAGGATGTCTGTGCCAAAGCCATGAAGACAAAAGGACATTTTTTTTTTTTAAAGAATCAGAAACATCCTTGGAATGGAGCGAAACAAAAAGCCAAGTCAAGTCGAAGCGCGCCAGGGCAGCCTTGTCCCTGGCACAGCAGATCACGGGCTGTGCTGCCGTCCCGGGGAGGGGGGCGGGGAGGGGAGGGAGCCCCGAACACCAAGCTCCTCTGTTCACTGCACAACAGAGTGGGCAAAGACCAGGTCGGTATCACATCCTCTGGCCCAGCCCAAGCACAGAGTCCCCAGCGGGCAGCCTCTGCTTCCCCTGACAGCCCGGCTCAGCGGCCGCATGGCCAAGGGCCCTCAGCACCTCCTCCGGTGGAGGCCGACCGAGCACGTGATGGTCTGGCGCTAGATGTGTGCGCCTTTGGACCAAAGAAGATCAGAGCTTTTCAGCGCTTTCATTTGCCATGGTTGACCTTGAGTCCTTCCAAGGTCGTTGATTCTCTGAATGTTTGGGGGGAGGCTGGGCTTGGGGGGAGGCGCTTTGGGTTCTGGACTTCAAAGTTGATGTGTATCCTGGTCAGGGCCTAAGAAATGCAAGCCGCCACCACCACCCCTCCCCGTAGCCATGTGAGCAGAAGAGGGACCGAAGCAGGTGGCGTCTCTCCCTGGAAACCGTGAAGTCCTCGAAAAACCAGCTGGCAAGTGGCAACCCCAGAGCCCAGAGCCGTCGACCTTCGGAGGACAGACCTTTGTCCCCAGAACCGGGAAATTCAAGTCTCCTGTCACCAGTGGTTCCAGTGATTGAGGCTCAGGGAACTCTTTGAGAAAGAGTCTAGAAAGCACCCTGGGCCCTGGGAATGCCGGCAAGCAGAACGTGAAACTGTTGGATTGATTTTTTTTTTTCCTCCACTCGGCAGTCCCCAGCAACCTGGAAGCGTGTGACCCTCGCAAAGGACGATGCGCCCCTTCGGGCCGACATCTGGGCGCTCAGGCTCCGCTTTTTCTCCCCCCTGAGCCCTTTCTGTGTCGAGTCGGAATGACAGTCATGCTCATCAAGCACTGGAGCAAACAGAAATAACCATCGGAACGCGGTCCTCCATCAGCTCTCCGCTTCTCAGTCCACTACGATGCCGTCCGCTTGGGGCCTGGTGCAGCGCTCGGCAGCCAGCCCCACGAACGCTTCTCCACACGCAGAATTCATCCCTTTTCAGTGTTCCCCAATCCCTCCAAAGTTCTTCTCCAGGAAGAACGTTCTGGTAGGAGCCAGAGTCCAGCGGTGACCCCCTATGCCCCCCTCGTTTGAAAGAAAGCAGCTGCTAGAGTTTCAACCCCCTCCCTCCCCTCTGGAGAAAGCAAGCTTCCATTTGTGCGGGTATTTGCTTAGACTCTAAACTGCCCTTGGCCGTCTGCTCCGTGCACACGCCCCTCTTAACCCAGTACCGGTGATCTGCGGGCGCCCTGGGGCCCGCCTCCCCCGAGGATGGCTTTGAAAATGTCACGCGGCCGCCGGGGCCTGCGGGTCAGGTGGCCTCAGGCTTCTGCATACTCCCATAGCAATGGATGGACAGACAGACAGACAGAGGTCCCCGGGCTGCAAATTGAAGTCTCCAGTGATCTCCCTCCACCCCCCCCCCACAGAGTCTTTCTCGTACACAAGTGTGGTTGATGGCACCCCACCCCGGAGTCCCCCGGGGAAGGAAAGCCAGCCCTCAGTGTTGGGGCCGGAGATCGAATCCACAGCCGAAGGAGCCCCGGGCGATGGCTGGTGGCGGATGGTCACAGCGTTTCCCCGTCTGCGGCTCCCCGGCTGGGACATGCCTGGCAGCAGCTGGCCACTTTTGATCCTGAGGTCAGGAGCTGTGTGCTGTGGGGTAGCATGGGGGGTTCGCAGGAGCGGCGGGTCCGCATCAGGGGGTGCGGGGAGGCCTGTCGGGGGCCCCGTCCACTGGGACCTTAGGGGCGCCTCAAACCCCAGTAGATCAAAAGGAATTGGCTGGCTGTGGCGTGCCTGTGAGCCAGAGAAAGTTTGGGAGGGTGACAGAGGGGTACCCTCCGTGTTGGGGTAGGGGAACCCCTAGAACGGAGCTGAGAGGTAGAGACCCCCACTTACCCCCCCCACACACACACACGCAAACCTACCAGAACATTTTATGACGTTGTTGTTGTTTATTGTTGTATTATTACTATTTCTTCGCAAGGAGAGAACTGTGGCGGTGTCACTGGGGCTCCGGGTCACGGCTTCACGAGCTCCGCGTGGTCTGATGTAGACAAACGCTCCTCCGGGTTCGCGCCGACCGACGCCTCTGCGTGGGTTGGTGGTGGGCAGCGCGCCATCTTTCCGCGTGGCTTTCCCCGCGGCCGTCTGTCTGAGCTCGGGGCTCAGCCACGGAGGGGAGGGGTCCCCCGTGGGGACATCAGGGGCTGTCTCTGAAAGAGGCCCCCGGCCTTTGATCTTGTGCCTAAAAGCCTCTTATCCAAACGTGCATTCATTTCATCTTGCAACTCAAGAGTCAAAGAAAAGGCCCAGGGCCGGGCCGGGCTCCGATGCTGGTTATCTGTGATCCTCCATCTCTGGGGAGGTGGAGCGGGCCCCCGTTTGTGGGCCTCACCCCAGCGCCCTCCAGGAAAACCTGGCAGCGAGCCTCCCCCAACCCTCCCCCCCCCGCCCCGCCCCAGCCCAGGGCTGCAACCCGTGGTCTCCCTCCCTCCGGAGGCCTAGGCACGCGCGGACAGGAACCGGCGTGGAGGGAGCTCAGGATCCCACGGGCCAGGCACCAGGGAGTCATTGTGGTGCCCGGGATTACGCAGCGCCATCTGAGCGCCGGCCTGAGAGCGAGGGGCGGCACTGAAGGAATTCTCCCGCTGGGGTTCAGGGAACACCAGCCCAGGGGGTTGTAGATCTGATAGACTCCATCCAGGGTCACCTCCGACGCCAGATACCCAACAGCCACGAGTCCTCGCTGTCAGACAACCCACGGCCGAGGCGGAGATGTCACCAGGGTCTGGATTCCCAGCGCCCGTCTGTCTGTCTTCTCTCCCAGGTCCTCCTGGTCTCCTCAAATTTACCTCTTGAGCTCAAAATGGCTGCTAGGGGCCCAGCCAGCTCCCGTTTCGCAAGGGGCAAAATGATAATGCTGTCTAAGCAGCTAGAAGCCGCACCCAGCCCCACGGCTAAGGTTTCGTGGGTCAGCCAATCCACGGAGAAAGCAGAGACCCCTCCCCATAGATGAGGGGAGAAAGGGAGCAGAGGCCAGGTACGGAGGAAACGAGGAAGAGCAGGTGCAGATACATCCTTGTGACTCCACAAGGTTCTGCTGTTCTTGTCCTCATTCGGTTCATCACAGGGCGCTCAGGAAGGAGAAAGTCCTCATTCATAGAAAATGCCAAAGTAAGCCGGACGCCGGCAGCACCCGCCTGTCATCCTAGCCACTCAGGAGGCTGAGATCTGAGGATTGCAGGTTCAAAGCCAGCCCGGGCAGGAAAGTCCGGGAGACTTTCATCTCCAATGAACTACTCAGAAAACCAGAAGTGGTGCCGTGGTTCAAGTGGTAGAGCGCCCGCCTTGAGCTGAAGAGCTGAGGGACAGCGCCCAGGCCCAGAGTTCAGGCCCCATGACTGAAAAACATGAAAATTATTTTTAAAAAATTAAAAAGACAGTTGACGGGGGGTTTCCTTGTGAAGTTCCGGGGTTCCCGCTGGGATGCAGCGGTGGCCGCATGCATCCTTCAGCTCCGTTTATTCATGTATCTGAAGATTTCATACATGGTATCAACTCACGTCACCGGGCAAACAGTCTTCCCAATGCAATCACGTCGTGTGTGTACAGGTCTGGACGCCTTATCTTGTCTGGTATGGCGAGTCTAGTTCCGTGCAATTTCCTGCCAACAGCCTAACTCTGTGCTTCTTCAGGACCGTATAATATTCCACCGGGTCTGTGTGGCGGGGTGGTTGGGCCGCTAGGCTGACTCCGTAGCTTAGGTATTTTGGTGTGTGCTGCATAATCACGGGGTGCAGGTTCCTCTCGAGTATGTGGACCCACACTGCTCCAGAGATATGTCCAAGAGGGGTAATAGCCAGGCCAGACGGCAATTCTGTGTTTAGGGTTTTGTTTTTGGGGGAATGTCCATATTGATTTCCTTGGTGCTTGTGCGTCTTCCAATGCCACGGTGTTTAACAGTTCCAGAATGTGGTGTTCCTTGTTTACTTCATGCCGGCCATACGGATTGGGGTGGGAACTGCGGCGTGGTTCCGATTTGTGATTTCTTTATACATAGGGTGTGGAACATTTCTTCACGTATTCACAGTCCGGACTTCTTTTGGAATGATCTTTATTTGCCGACTTATCCATTGTCTGTTGACCTGGGTTATCCGACTCTTTGCTGTGGGGGATGGTGCTGGTGTTGGTCGTGGGCTTGAACTCAGGGCCTGGGCACTGTCTTTTTTGGCTCAAGGAGAACGCTCTACCACTTTGAGCCACAGCTCCACTTCCGGTTTTCTAGTGGTTCGTGGGAGATGATAGTCTCAGACTTTCCTGCCCAGGCTGGCTTTGAACTGTGATCCTCAGATCTCAGCCCCCTGAGCAGCTAGGATGACAGGCGTGAGCCACTGGTGCCCGGCTTGTTATTTTTTTTTAAGTTCTTTATATATTCCAAACATTCCTCCTTTGTCCAGTGAAGAGCTAACGCAGCCCTATGCGTCACTTCTGGCTCTTATTAGCCATCAGTCCTATTCAGAAAGCCATTCTTTATGCCTCTATTATAAAATGTTTCCTCTGTGTTTTTCTGTAGTGTTTTTAGGTCTCAGGTCTTACGTGTGGATCACGGATCTATCCTGTATTGATTTTGGTGTTGTAAATGGAAAGAGGTAGGGGTGTATTTCGATGCTTCTACCTGTGGTTATCCAGTTTTCTCTATGCTGTCTTTGCTGAAGGGGCTGTGTTTTCTGGGACATGGGGGTTTTGCTCATTTGCAAAGGTTGGACGGCTGAGGTTGGGTTGCTTCCCGGGTCTTCTGGCTCACTGTTCCGTTGTCTGCTTTTGTACTGTCCTGTGCTGTAGGCTGTACTATGATGCAAAGTCAGGCATTGTCACAGATCCAGCATTGCTCGGTTTTTGCTCAGGATGATTTTGGCATTTGAGTCTTTTGTGAACTTTAGGAGTCGTTGTCATCGTTGCCTTTTTTTTTTTCTTTTTCTATTAAGAACGACACTGGAGTCTTGGACCTGAATATTTCGCTCCGTAGCGTAGCGATTTCCCCATCTTCTGCTGGCTTCCGTTTCTTGCATGTTTTGAACGCTTCACTCTAGGCCTTTCACCTCCTTTCTTAAGCTTATTCCTGGGTTTTATTCCGGCTGCTGTGAATGAGTTTGCTTTCCTAACTTCCTTCCCAGCCTGTCTATTGCTGTTGTGCTCTTCATATGTTGAATTTATCTTCTGAAAGTTTATTCAAAGTGCTTAATAGTGATGGGTCTTTGCGATTTTTTATATTTTGTCGGTCGTGGGGCCTGAACTCTGGGCTTGGACACTGTCCCTCAGCTCTTCAGCTCAAGGCTAGTGCTCTACCACTTGAGCCACAGTGCCACTTCTGGTTTTTTCTGCTTATGTGGTGCTGAGGAATCGAACCCAGGACCTCATGCATGCAAGGCAAGCACTCTACCACTGAGCCACCTTCCCAACCCCAGTCTTTGGGATTTTTAAAGTATGTGATCAGATCATCTGCAAGTAGCTGTAATTTGACTTCTCCTTTTCCAAGCTTTGTGACATTTCATTCTTTGCCTTGGTGTCTTGATGGAGACAGAAATTAAAGTGCAATATTAGCTAAGCATGGAAGATTGGATGACCTTTTTTTCTTAATTTTATTTTATTACGAAGATGCTGTACAGAAGGGTTACAGTTACATGAGTAGGGTAATGAGTGCGTTTGACTGGATGATCTTGTTGCTGGTTTTACAGACAAAAGGTTCAGGCTTTTTCCCATTTAGTACCATGTTTATAATACAAAGCTTGTATTACGTTGAAGTATGAGCCTTTATTCCTAGATTGGTCAGAGGTTTTATCATGAATGGATGTTGAATTCTGACAGTCTTTTTCTGCCTAAATTATTCTCATGTGATTTTTGTACTTTATTCTGTTTATGTGATACGCACGTTTATTGATCTATGAGAATTGAACTATCCTTGCATCCCTGGGATGAAACCAGCTTGATCACTGTCTACCATATTTGAAAATTCTTGTGCCTATGTCCAAAGAAATTAGTCAAGATGCATGCACCTGTGTGCATATGGGTGTTTATTCTGTGTGTGTGCATGCGTGTCCCTGACCTGCTTTGGATATCATGATAATACTTCACAGAATGACATGTAGACTTTTCTCCCCTGCTGTATGAAATTGTTTGAGGAGCATGGGGTATGAGTTCTTTCCCAAGGATGGATTCAACTCAGCAGCGAGTCTGCCCGGGTTTTCTGTGTTCAGGGGTCCTGATACTGCTTCGGCCTCACAGCTCACTATTGGTCTGCTTAGCTGGTTTATAAATCCTCTTGGGTCAACTTAAGCTATTCAGAGGAATCTATATGTGTATCCATTTTTTCTAGACTCTCCAGAGTATCAGAGGTCAGGCCATAATTCCATCCTTAGAAAAACCAGTGGCCAACCACACACTGGACATTTTCAAAATGTCCTTCCTTATCCCAGAGTAGTTCCTCTTCTCCCTTTCTGTGCTGGCTGATCACGTCTTCACGAAATAATCGAGGAGAGCCCTGCCGAGGGGCCAGAGCAAGGGCCTCTCAGCCTGAGCCTCCTACCTCAGCCTCCTGAGTAGCCAGGATTACAGGGGTGCATCACCAGACTACAGACAGCAAGTGTGTGTCACTGGGTCCCAGCCTTCTCCCGTGTAGACTGGCAGGTGAACCTGCCCAACTTCCTTTTGACCAGTGTTCCTTAACTA
>NW_012267340.1:2687517-2688476 GCF_000151885.1 Dipodomys ordii
TCTCTCTCTCTTCTCTGCCTCCTCTCTTGGAGAGGAGGAGGTGAGCAGAGGAAGAGACAAGGGACACAGGAGAGAGAGAGAAGCGAGGGAGAGGAGAAAGAGATGGGAGGGGAGACAGGGAGAGGCAGGCCCAGAGTTCAGGCCCCACAACTGGACCCAAAAAAATAGGAGGGGGAGTGCAGGAAGAGAGAGAGGAGGGAGAGTGAGGAGGAGCGACAGAGGAGGAGAGGAGGAGAGAGAGAGAGAGGAGGAGTGACAGAGGAGGAGAGAGAGAGAGAGGAGGAGAGGGAGACAGAGGAGGAGAGGGAGAGAGAGGAGAGAGAACAGGAGGAGGGAGAGAGGGAGGGAGGAGAGAGAGAGAGGAGGAGAGAGCAAGGAGGGAGAACAGGAGGAGAGGAGGAGAGAGGAGGGGGAGAGAGAGGAGGAGAGGGAGAGGAGGAGAGAGAGGAGGAGAGGGAGAGGAGAGGGAGGAAGAGAGAGGAGGAGAGAGGAGAGGGAGGAAGAGAGAGAGGAGGAGAGAGAGGGAGAGAGGGGAGGAGATAAAGAGGAGGAGAGCAAGGAGGAGAGCGAGAGAGGAGGAGAGAGAAAAGTGGAGGAGAGAGAAGAGTGGAGGAGAGCGAGAGGAGGAGAAGAGAGAGAGGAGAGAGAGAACGGAGGAGAGAGAGAGGAGAGGGAGAGGAGAGAGAAGAGAGAGGAGGAGGAGAGGGAGGGGAGAGAAGAGGAGGAGAGAGGAGGGAGGAGATAAAGAGGAGGAGAGAGGAGGAGAGCAAGGAGAGAGAGGAGGAGGAGAGAGAGAGGAGGAGAGGGAGAGAGAGGAGGAGAGAGAAGAGTGGAGGAGATAAAGAGGAGGAGGAGAGAGAGGAGGGAGAGCGAGGAGGAGATAAAGAGGAGGAGGAGAGAGAGGAGGAGAAAGGAGAGAGAGCAGGAGATAAAGAGGAGGAGGAGAGAGAGGGAGAGGA
>NW_012267340.1:2692776-2704240 GCF_000151885.1 Dipodomys ordii
CCCCATAGGGTCCCGCAGCAGGAGGGAGGGAGCCAGGCCCCGCCCCGTGTCTGGCAGCCGTCCTGGCCGCCTCCACCCAGCCAAGGCCCATCCAACCCCCACGATGCCCCCCGTGCCAAGTGGCAGGACGACGGCTCTTCAGAAAGACACTGTGATGTGACGGAAGCTCACCAGCCTGAAACGCAAGCCCAGTGTGGACCGAGGGGTCCTGTGGAGTCAGAAAGGCAGGAGAACCTTATTCAAGGCCTTCATGTCTTCCCGCGTGATCACGGCGCGGGCGGGGAATCTTCGTTCGCTGGCTTGTGGTCCTTTGGGAAGGTACACCGTGTGCAGCGCACACACACACACACACACGTGTGTACACACGCATGCACACTCACCGCCAGGGTCCCGGCCTCCGGGGCGGGGGTGGGGGGAGCCCCCACAATGCTTGGGGACATCTGAGCAGACCCGAAACCTGACAACAAAGGCCATGAGGGCCTCTCTCACAAAAACATCTAGAAGCTTCTTAGAAGCAATTGAGCCACGTCCCCCAAGACATCCTTTGGCCTGCAGGAGAATGGGGGATTCCTTCAACCAACCAAACGTCCAGCGTGGCAGGAATAGCTCCAGCATGTCGTCCACAGCCTCGTGGGGACAGGGCTGGGGACCGCGCGGTTAAGAACGCGGCACACGGAACTGCCCCCGGCTCCGTGGAGACGCAGAGGTGACAACAGCTCACCTCAGTCCGTTTGGATGGAGATTTGTGCATCCGTTGCTCAAAAGCAAATAAATAATAAGGGGCTGGGAAGGTGGCTCTGTGGTAGAGAGCTCACCTCGCATGCAGGAAGCCCTGGGTTCGATTCCTCAGCACCATAGACATAGAAAAAGCCACAAGTGGCACTGTGGCTCCAAGTGGTAAAACGCTAGCCTTGAACAAAAAGCAGCTCAGGAACAGTGCCGAGGCCCTGAGTTCAAGCCCCAGGACTGGCCAAAAAAAGCAAATAATAAGATTTCTATATAAGAATTCAAGAACTGAGATATAAGCCAGGCGCTGATGGCTCACGCCTGTAATCCCAGCTACTCAGGAGGCTGAGATCTGAGGATCGTGGTTCAAAGCCAGCCTAGGCAGGAAAGTCCGTGAGATTCTGATCTCCAATAAACCACCAGAAAACCAGAAGTGGTGCTGTGGCTCAAGTGGTAGAGCACCAGCCTTGAGCTGAGGGACAGCGCCCAGGCCCAAGGTTCAAGACCCTTGACCAACCCCCCCAAAAAAAAAGAAAAGGAAGGAAGAAAGTCTTACTTTTCTGCCCCTCCCTTGTCCTCAAAAGCACAGTCTTGTCTTTCAGACGAACCTCCTATATCTCAGCACCCCAAGAGCCGGCCGTAGGGGTGTGGGCAGCTGGAGTTAGGGGACTGGGACACTAAGTGCGCAGTAATGACACCCACTTGGAGCACAGCAGAAATCACAGCTCTAACGGGGTCAGAGAGCAAACTCGGTGAGGGTTTTGTCGGCTGATAGAAGAAGAGTCTAGCGGGAATATCAGGTAGCCATGTCTGCCTCCCATTACGGAAGGCACAACTGTCGGCTGGGCACGGCAGCGCAGACCTGTAGTCCAGGCCACCGGGGAGGCAGAGATGGAGGACCGTGTCTGCCTGTTCCTAACTGGAAAGACAAATTATCGCCTCGAGGTCCCTCCGTCCACCGCCTTGTTTGAAGGAGCTCCAGCGGGTCCAAGGGGCAGAATTCCACTTACTCCACACTGGCCGGCTCCTTCCGGTCCAGCTCCACCCCGCCTGGCCCGTGCCTGGCCTCCAGAGCCCCCACAGCCTCCCGGGGCCCGTGGGTCTTCATCTGCAACTCTGAAGGATACAACAGCGGCCTTTCTTCAACATCTGCAGAGCATAAAGGTGACGTGGGTTCAACCCGAGCAGACTTCCGACATGATGGACCAGTTTTCCCCCACCAGATCTCGAAGGCAGGGTGGCTTCGTACCACAATCTCCATTCTGGTCATTCATTAAAGTCATTCATGGTAATTAAAGTTATGTGCTGGGGCTTGAACTCTGGGCCTGGGCGCTGTCCCTCAGCTCTTCAGCGCAAGGCGAGTGCTCTACCACTTGAGCTACAGCGCCACTTCCGGTTTTCTGGTGGTTTATTGGAGATCAGAGTCTCACGGACTTCCCTGCCCGGGCTGGCTTTGAACCGTGATCCCCAGATCTCAGCCTCCTGAGTAGCTAGGGTGACAGGCGTGAGCCACCAGCACCTAACTTGCACCAAACTCTTTAAAGGTGAGGGTTTTCACTAAACACAAGACAGGACAGTGTCTGTCTCACACACACATACACACACTCACATGCGCATGCGCACGCGCGCGCGCGCGCGCACACACACACACACACACACACAACACAGCATGGACTCTAGACAAGGGAACCATTCCCAACACCGCGCCCTGCTTTGCCGTGGACCAGTGAGGCTGAAGCAGACACAGGCTGCACGCATTGAAGCAGCCATCGCGAACGTTCATCCCACGAGCGAAAGTTCCCAGACTGTAGGAGAACAGAGGGTGGGCGGGACAGGGCTTGGAGAATGGCTTCCCAGAAGAAGATACTCTCCCCAAAATGACCCCAACGAGAAGTTTAAAAAAAAGGAAAAGAAATCCAAACGGGAAAATCATTGTGGGAGAATTAGAGCTATACCTACAGAACAGCTCGCTCCCAACACCTGCACCTAATAACTTCCCAGCGGCGGTGGTTTATCTTTAAAGCAAAGATAAAGCCAGTGCTATCACAGATTAGAGATCACAGAAAATAACACAAGCTTCCCCACAGAATAAACCTAGTGTTGCTTTGCTACCAAGTTAGCTGGTCTCACAAGCGGTATGACTGTGCATAAACCCACGTTCCTTGGGCTGGGAAGGTGGCTCAGTGGTAGAGTGCTTGCCTAGCATGCACGAAGCCCCGGGTTTGATTCCTAAGTACCACAGACACAGAAAAAGCAGGAAGTGTGGCTGTGGCTCAAGTGGTAGAGCGCTAGCCTTGAACAAGAGAAGCTCAGAGACAGTGCCCAGGCCCCGAGTTCAAGCCCCAGGACTGACAAAAAATAAAATAATAAAGCAAATTAAAAAAGAAAACTCTAACAAATGACCTGTATGAAGCAGCCCGCTGGGAAAGCAGGGCAGACTCGAACTCTGGGAGTTTGACCAAGCTGTGTGTCACATCGACAAGAGAAGATATCACCTGAGCAAGACAGGCACTTGATCAAACTTTCTCAAAGGAGAGCCCCAATCCTGGGGCTTGAACTCGGGGCCTGGGTGCTGTCCCTGAGCTGCTTTTGCTCAAGGCTGGCGCTCTACCGCTTGGGCCACAGTGCCACTTACAGCTTTTTCTGTGTATGTGGTGCTGAGGAATCGAACCCGGGGCTTCATGCATGCGAGGAGAGCACTCTACCACTGAGCCACCTTCCCAGCCCATCCAGATACTTTTTTAATGGCGTCTCATCAAGAGTCCAGCTTTTGTAGACGCCCCCTTAGTGCTTAGACCTCGCCACTTGGCTGTGGTTCCAGTTCTTGAAAAAGTTCCTCGCTATGGTTGCCAAGGATTTCTGCCAAGCCCTTGGCCCTCCTCCTCCTCTTCCTCCTCCAAGCTCCCGGGTTGCAGACATCCACCCACCCATCCAAGACCCCTGTGGTGCTGACGTAGTTTTGTCGGTTGGCATGCCAGGGGACTTCCTCACGTTCCCCCAGAGAGGACAGTGCACCGAAATCACAACAAGGTCCCACCGCCTCCAGGTCAGTGGAAATCTAGGACCCCATCCCAGATTTCAGAAGATGCCCAAAGGAAACGCAGCCCCTGGGCCTTAGCATGGATGACCCCACGTGACCCTCACTTCCTGTTTGGGTTTGCTTCGTATTTTCTAAGCTGGATAATACCATTCCCCTCCTTCCTCTGGGAACAGTGAGGCAGCCACGGGAACTTTGTTTCCTCCATCTAAAGTGCCACTTCTCATTGCTTTTGAATCCATTTCGGTTTAGGTTTTGATTTCCATTACACCCAAGGGTTTATCGCCTATTATTATTCTCCGTGCAGTAATCTTTTGGGGCTTTCCAGTATTTGTTGATTAGGATGCTGGGTTATGTCATAAAATTCACTTTGTGAATCTCTGCCTTCTAAAATGTGGTAGGGTGGTATGCAAAGAAAGTCCGTGAGACTCTGACCTCCCACGAGCCACCAGAAAACCAGAAGTGGCGCTGTGGCTCAAGCGGTAGAGCGCCCGCCTTGAGCTGAAGAGCTGAGGGACAGGGCCCAGGCCCAGAGTTCAAGCCCCACGACCGACCATAAAAAAGGAAAAAAGACAATAAAAATAAATGAATGATAAAAATAGATAGAACTGGGTGGGTAGCTCAGTGGTAGAATCTATGCTTAACATGTACAAGGCCCCAGATTCTATCTTAGCACCAAAAAGAAAAAAAGAAAAAAAAAGTGATCCTATGTCCTTTGTGGTAATATATACAGGTGCATCTTTATGGAAAATACAAAATGATTATTTATGCAAGGAAAATAAATCGGGACGTAACTTAATGAACATTTCAAATCCGTGCAACAATTGCTTCATTCACATCCTTCTTGTTTTCTTGGTTTCTATTAGTCATGAGAATCGAGAAAAACTTAGGGAAATTTGGAGACGCTCGGGGCTTTCTGAGCAGGACGAGGAACTGAAATGAGGGACCGCTGGTTTCTAACCACAAGGTCAGGCGAAGGTCAGCCAGGGCCCCTTTTGGCAGCAGAGGTGTGGAAGAGCGCTCACCTTGAGCTGAAGAGCTGAGGGGCAGCGCCCAGCCCCAGAGTTCAGGCCCAAAACAAAAAGCTGGAGGTTGTTGGCTCAAGGAGGAAAGCACCATTCTTGAGAGAGAAAGCTAAATGAGAGGGCAGCCGTCATTTCTTACACCCATTGCCGTCCTCCGAAAAGCAAGCCGGCGAACATGTCTAGGAGTCAGGGGTGAATTCCGTTTGCCGAAGACGATCGCAGAATAATCACTTCTGGAAAACGTCGGGGGGCGGGGGGGGGAGATTTCCAGTGTAAGACAGGCCGGTCACCACCCCTCCATCCTGTCTGTAACTTAGCAGTCGGATTCGAACTTTCCCAACTAGGTGAAGAACGCAGTTTCCCAGAGGGTTGTAACGTTTCGTGTGGAGGGGGAAACCTTTGTTCTTGTTCTTTTGTCCGGTTCCCCGGGGGATCAGGTGTTTGCAGTCCTGGGCCGTCCAGGGAGAGCAGGCTGTGTTGATGCACAAGGCTGTGACTTATCATTATTAGAAACGCCGAGTGGCAGGAGGCGGCGGAGGTGGCCTGGTTGCTAGGTAACCACAGACCTCCCTCACTGCTCCGAGAGGCTGGGACTCACCAAAGCTGCTGAGTCCCAGGGCAGCTGGCCCTGGCCGCTCCTGGCTGGAGGCCTATTGCTCCAGGCACTCTGGGAAGAGACTTGGGGGGGGGGGGAAGCCTGGCTTCCGGGCATCCAGGCTGGGCTTGTTTGATCTTTTAAGAACCAAGTTCTAGTTCAGATCGCGTCTCCCCAGAACCTGGACACTCGCTCACTGGACGCCCACAAAGTGAGGGGTACGCTGATCAAACGTGGAACTCCTCTCCCTGGGGCGAGCCTCCCTCCCACGCCACGCCTCACCGCTAGACCAGGGAGGGAACAGACCTCACGCGATTAAAGATGCACCATTAAAAGGATTCTTTCCAAGCCAGGCTCCATGGCTCAGGCCTATAATCCTGGCTACTCAAGAAGCTACTTCTTAGGATTGCAGCCATCTGAAGCCAGCCCGGACAGGAAAATCTAAGTTATCTTCCCGTGAACCAGCAAAAAGCCAACGTGGAGCTGTGGCTCAAGTGGTAGAGCATCAGCCTTGAGGAAAAAAATAAAACAAAGGAGAGAGGGAGGCTCTGAATTCAAGCCCCACGGTACACGGTACACAGGCACACGGGCACACACGCACACACGCGCACACACACACATGCGCACACACACACACATACACACACACACCCCGAAGCCTTTGTAAGGCCAGTAAGGCTGTCCACTGTGGATGGGAGGTGTTATAAATATGCTCTCCAGGCATATTGGAGCCACAACAGACACAAACGTCAGGAATTATCTCAGCAAGGCCTAAGTTACTTCTGCAGCCATTAGTCAAAACTCTAACCAGCAAACACAGAGAGCAGCAGGCTCTACCCCCCCTATACCTAATGCAGCAGGCCCCGCCTCCTTCTCCAATTGGTTGTGTTCAGCTTCACAATCTGCTCTTGATTGGCTCCTTTGAATAGGGTAAACTGTATTTCCATCAGGTGACTTTTGGAATAGGATTAACATGACACATCTTTCTATAATAACCCCAAACATCGATGGACTCAATTCCCCAATCAAAAGAAGAACGGCAGATTGGATTTAAAAAAAAAAAAAAAACAAGATTCACCCAGTGTTTGCATTCTACTTTGGGTTATGTTTTAATTGATTAAGGCACCCACTAATTATGATATATGGCTTTTAATATATTACCTGTATGTCACCGGTATTGAATCAATAAAAGCTGTTCATCTCTGATCTTAGATAAAAGGGTTCAGACACAGACATTTGCACAAAATAATATAGCTCTAAATATAAAGAACTATGTGAGTGAAATGCAATTCAGAAACAGAACTACCTTTCCTTTAAATAATGTTCAGAAATAGCTCTTCCCTTTATTAACATGTTGATTATATATGATGAATGCTATATTTGAGGCCAACAAGCAATGAATATAAATAAAATTTCATCCATGCATCAGCAAAAAAAAGAAAAGATTAACAGTACACAAGTAATCTCAAATATACCCACACCCTCTGCTCTTTCTGGAACAGTGGGGGGGGGGGAGAGGAGGGAAGGGGCGGGGAGCTGTCATAATTCCATCCTGGGAAGAGATCAGGTTAAGCAGCAGCCAACTCTTCTTTCCCTCCCCAAGAGCCAAGACACCAGCCAAAGCACGAATTTTTAATCCCTACACTGGCAGAAAAGAGAGTTTTTCTCACATAGTGTCAATAGCTAAAGACAGACAGGACATTTAGATAGAGTGACCAGTAATTTCTGATACGTGTGCTCACACACGCACACACACACACACAAGCACATGCATGCACACGCACACACATGCATGCACATGCACACGCACACGCACACACACAGGCCCACATTCCTCCAGATGAGATCTCCGTCTGACTCAGCGTTCTCTGCGGCTGGAGAAAGCTTGTGTGGGGGTGGCGAGCCCTGGTCTCTCCCGGGGTGGTTTGCTGAAGCCAGGCAGCCGCAGCCCAGCGCTCAAAAACCCAGGGCTGTTTTTTTTTCTCCCTGGCCACGGAACGGTAAAGGATAAATGTTAGGACATTCCAAACCCGTCTCCTCATCAGCGGGGATGCGATCCTCAGGGTTCAGCCACGATTCCAGGCTGCTGCCTTGCAATGAGGTAGGGAGATGGCAAGGGACCCACGAATGAACAGAGAGGGAAAGGAAACTCTCCCAGAAGACGGAGGGAAGGCGGGCGCCGGCGGCTCACGCCTGTCATCCCAGCTACCCAGGAGGCTGAGATCTGAGGATCATGGGTCAAACCCAACCTAGGCAGACAGGTCTATGAGACTCTTATTTCCAATTAGCCAGCGAAAAGCTAAAGTGGAGGTGTGGTTTGAGCAAAAAAATGCTAAGAGGAAAAGGCCTTGAGTTCAAATCCAGCACTTGAACAAAGAAGGAAGAAAGGGAGGGAGGGAGGGAGGGGAGAAATACAGGCTGAGGTATCACTCAAGTGTTAGAACACCTGCCTAGCAATCACAAGGCCGAGAGTTCTAACCCCACTACTAGGCTCAGAGGGGCCCGTGGCTGTTGAGAAACCCCGCGAACCTGCGGATGTGGCCAGGAGAGGAAGAAGAGACTCAGGTTCTTCATCCTGACCGCATGAACTCTGCCTCTTCGTCCTTGGTGTATAAATAAACACTTGCCAACGATCCAGCTACAGGAAGGCTTCGCCTTACATACAATGAACTGTGTTATACTCAACTTTTCTTTAAAAAAAAAAAAAAAGAAAAGAAAGGTTTCTGGGACTAAGAGAAAAAAAATTCCCTAGATAATATTCGTGTGTCGCTGGGTGCTGGTGGCTCACACCTGTCATCCTAGCTACTCTGATAATATTCGTGTGTGTGTGTGTGTGTGTGTGTGTGTGTGTGTGTGTGTGTGCACGCATGTGTTGGTACTGGGGCTTAGA
This sequence comes from Dipodomys ordii, assembly GCF_000151885.1. NCBI lineage: Eukaryota > Metazoa > Chordata > Mammalia > Rodentia > Heteromyidae > Dipodomys > Dipodomys ordii. Next base: position 2,701,050 of record NW_012267340.1, read on the forward strand.
CTCAGGGCCTCACTTTCTTGTTTGGCTTTTTCCACTCAAGGCTGGTGCTCTACCACTTGAGCCGCGCCTCCGAGGCTGGCTTTTGGTTAGTACATCAGACCTAGATCCTCAGATCTCAACCTCCTGAGATGCTAGGGTGACAGGTGTGAGCCACGGGCGCTGGGCTTCTATTGCTACTGAGCTGTATTCTCCACGGCGCTTTGTCTCAGAGAAGCCTCTCACGGTGAATTAGCTGCCAATCAAGTTAGAACGTTGAACTTGGGGGGACAGTGTTAATGCTGTCTGCACAGCCGCCCCTTGGAACGCCCAGCCTGGGCAGGGGGAGACGCGGGGATCGGAGTTCAGTCCATCTGCCCACCCTGCCACGAGCATTCTATATGCAAATCGTCTCACGCGACTCTCCGAAATGGACTGCTTTCTTCATGCGGCATCTCACAGCAAAAGAAATGGAAAACATTCTTATGGCTTACGTCCATAATACACTTCGGCGGCGGGCGCTGTGTTTTTTTATCAGCCAATATATTAAAGTCAACTTTTAGTACTTGCTAATGCATTGCTGGTGCGTTTCTTTTTTTAAGACCACGGGGAAGTAATAAGGAATTTCCAAAGGGAAAAAATATATATATCCTAATGAGAAACAATGAACAGTTACGACCAAAATGAGTTCAAACTTCAATTACTGTCTAATCTATATTGTTTCAGAGAGGAGGAGGAAAAATCGCACAGAATAAAACCACTTTCACCCACACGCGCTGCCTCCCGCCTGTAATCCCGGCTACTCAGGAGGCTGAGATCTGAGGATCATGATTGGAAACCAGCCCAAGCAGGAAACCTGCAAGATTCTTATCCCCCATTAACCATCTAAGAGCCAGAAGTGGAGCTGTGGCTCAAGCGGTAGAGCACCAATGAGACAGCGCATACAAAATATTTAGTAGCTGGCTTCCAATACCTTCTGTAAAAAGGTTTGTTTTTATTACCAGACTTTTCTACCAAGAAAAAAAAAAAGAGGCAATTAGAGATTTTTGGAGAAGACAAAACAAAGCTGTTAAGAAATGTCATGTTCAATCACATAAAAATGCAGTGTGACTCTAAGCAAGAGAAGAAACGGAAAGCGGCAGACAGACTTCATTTGACCTTGACGATCGAAGCTTCTCCCTCAGAGGGCCCGGCTCTCTCCATTCCCTATTATTTTTCCTCCTCTGCAAGTCTAATCAAACTCCTTGGTTCTCAGCTGCATAATATTTACATAATCATAATTTCCAATTGCCAGCTAATAGCATTCAATTTTAAGAATCTAACCAATCGTCAGAGCGCAGAAGACTTCATTGCAGTCACAGAACGGAATCTGAGCGGAGTGAACCTTGAACCCAGGTTCACGCGGTAAACTCTAACTCCCAACTTCTCAGGAACAAGACCTGCTGCCGCTACCTTCCTCGTGATACCTCCACGCCGTGTGACCTTTTCCTTGTGTGTCTGAATGATTTATATTACTTATATTTTATGAACCCACAAAGTCAATCACTGGTTTAGTCAGTTGATAACTATCTGTGTGTTTGGGGTTTTTTTTGGGGGGGCAGTCCTGGGGCTTGAACTCAGGGCCTGGGCGCTGTCCCTGAGCTTCTTTTTTGCTCAAGGCTAGCGCTCTACCACTTGAGCCACAGCACCACTTCCAGTTCTTTCTGTGTATGTGGTATTAAGGAATCGAACCCAGGGCTTCATGCATGCTAGGTGAGCACTCTACCACTGCGCCACCTTCCCAGCCCCAGCTGATAACTATTTGGAGTATTTACGATGCTCCAAGTCTCTACATTCTGACAACGAACAAGATAAAAAATAACCCTTGCCCTCCAAAAGCTATACCATTCTGGTGAGCCTGTCTGGTCGGATGGCTGACGTCATTTCCAATGGATGCAACCAGGTGATGATGGTATAACCAGCTTTTGGGGGGGGGGGGTGAAGCTGCTTTATCTGGAAGATGGAGGAGGGCTTGGGAGGGGGTGGCAGCTGAGCTGAGCCGTGAGGGAGAGCAGACAGACATGCAAGGGTTGGGGAGATGTTGCCCTCGAGCCTGACATTGGACGCCCTTGGCATGATCACAGCCTAAGCTGGATGGCACGGCAGGGGGCAGGGGTGATCATTAGGGGTTCTGCTCGGCAAGTTTAGTGGGGGCCAGGTCTTATCAGGTCTTTTAAGTCGTGACTCGTAATTTTTCACTTAAGTAACAAGCATATCTGAATTGACCCTCCCAGTAATAGGTCTGTTGTTTGAATCGGGCAATATAATGGCGTAAGCTATGTTTTTAACTACTTTCCAAAGAGTACCAGAGAAAGTTGTTGCATGGGAAAATGAATATAAGCAGCTAGGAGCTGTGGTGGTTTGAAACAGGGAGAGAGCAGTAACTATGGTAAAGTAATCCAGTTCAGGATATAGTTGGAGGGAAAATGAGAAGACTTATGGGTGGCTAGATGGATGATAGATGATATGTGGGTGGATGGGTGGATATAAGATGGATGGAAGGATGACCGATGGATGGATTGATGGATATATAGATGGATGGACATGGGGTGGGTAAGTGGATGGATGGATAAGCAGGTAGATATATGGATGGACAGATGGATGAATGGATGCATATATAGGCAAATGGATGGATGGGTGGATATGTAGGTGGATGGATGGGTGACAGGTGGATGGGGACAGATGGGTGGATAAATGGATGGGTGGATGAGTGGATGGATGGTTGGATGGATGGATGGATGGGAGGGTGGGTGGATGAGTAGGGTGGGTGGATGAGTAGATTGGTGGAATGGATGGGTGGGTGAATAGATGGGTGGATGGATGGATGGATGGATGGGTGGGTAGATGGATGGATAGATGGATAGATAGATGGATGGATGGATGGATGGATGGATGGGTGGATGGATGGATGGATAGGTGGGTAGATGGATGGATGGGTGGATGGATGGATGGGTGGGTAGATGGATGGATGGATGGATGGGTAGATTTATGGGTGGGTGGATGGGAGGGTGGGTAGGTGGATGGTTGGAATGGATGGGTGGATTGGTGCATGGATGGATGGATGGATGGATGGGTGGGTGGATGGGAGGGTGGGTGGATGAGTGGATGGGTAGGTGTGTGTGTGGGTGGATGGGTGGATGGATGGGTGGGTGGGTGGATGTTGGGCAGGATGGATG
>NW_012267340.1:2704491-2710599 GCF_000151885.1 Dipodomys ordii
ATGGATGGATGGATGGATGGATGGATGGATGGGTAGATGGGTGGGTGGGTGGGTGGATGTTGGGCAGGATGGATGAAAGGATAGGTGGGTGGGTGAGTGGGTTGGTGGGTGGATGGATGGATGGGTGGGTGATGGATGGATGGTGGGTGGATGGATGGATGGATTGGTGCATGGATGGATGGATGGGTGGGTTGATGGATGGATGGGTGGATGGGTGGGTGAGTGGGTGGGTGGATGGATGGATGGGTGGGTTGATGGATGGATGGGTGGATGGGTGGGTGAGTGGGTGGGTGGATGGATGGATGGGTGGGTGGATGGGAGGGTGGGTGGATGAGTGGATGAAAGGATGGATGGATGGGTGAATGGGTGGATGGATGGGTGGATGGGTAGATGAGTGGATGGATTGATGGATGGATGGGTGGATGGGTGGGATGGATGGATGGGTGGGTGAATAGATGGGTGGGTGGATGGATGGATGAATGGGTGGGTGGGTGGTTGGGTGGATGGATTGATGGATGGATGGGTGGGTGGATTGATGGCTGGATGCATGGATGGGTGGATGGATGGATGGGTGGGTGGATTGACATGGGGGGGGGATCAGTGGTCACAGTGTTGGGCAGCTGTGGATGGAGCGAGCAACCATCAAGTGTAAACGGCCATCTGCACAGATGCTATCGTTGCCAGCACAGCCAGGAGGCATAGCTGAACAAGGTTCAAGTTCCTGTGCGCTGGGACCCCTCGGGTTATATTTCCCTCCCTCTTCTGTCATGGGTGTGTGGTACCTGTGCCTCTGTTTACCTGTCTATACAGTGCGTGACTGTGTATAGGAATGAGGTCTGATGGTGTTTCTAGCATGCTTAGGGGAGTTTGGGGAAGGGGGGTACATAGCCGCTCTCATTACCCGGGCAGTGGAGGTGTGGGTGGCCCCTGGGGCTCGGGGCTGGAGATGGGGTCAGCCATGACGGGGGGCGGGCAGCAGGCGGAAGTGGAGGGCGAGGGGCCTGGTTAGCCAGCGCAGGGAAGGGAGGGGGGAGACTGCTCTTTGCCGGCCTTGAGGCCCGGGACGTCTGAAAATCGCGCCCATCTCCTCAAGAGGTCTGAAGGAGAAGGGGGTCCTCGGGAGCCGGGGTCCCGTCAGGGAAGAGCAGAACTCGTGTCTGAGGACAGCCCGGGAGCTCCGAGCGCTCACGGAGGGAGGGGGGGGTCTGGGGGGGTGGGCTCAGTCTAGGGCCTGTCCCCAGAGAAAAGGAACAAAGTGTGGAATCATCTGTACATTGCTAGAGATCATCCTGGTCCCGCAGCAACTCCACAGCATCCTGTGACTCGCTCACGGGAGACCAGCCAGCCACGGCCACCCACCAAAGACACGCAGGCCCAGCCCCGAGCAGCGTGACTGATGGCCAACAGACAGACAGACAGACAGACACAGACACAGACACACACACACACACACACACACTCGGGGAGACCCAGTGCCTCTCTACCCGTGGCCCCCAAACAGGTGCACAGACTCGGAAGTTAAACACGTGTGCAATGATCCATGGGTTTGAACCCCCCCCCACCCTTCTGTGTCTCCATGAGTTCAAGTCCCCACGCCATACACTGTATTGTTTTTTTGCCAGTCCTGGGGCTTGAACTCAGGGCCTGGGCACAGTCCCCGAGCTTCTTTGGCTCAAGGCTGGCGCTCTACCACTTGAGCCACCGCGCCACTTCCGGCTTTCTTTTCGTGTAGGTGGTACTGAGGAATCGAACCCGGGGCTCCATGCGTGCTGGGCGAGCGCTCTACCACTGAGCCGCCTTCCCAGCCCCCAGGCACTGTGTTTTTATTGCTCGGGGAAGCGCAGAGGCAGTGAGGCCCAGCCCTGGAGGCTGGGAGGGCTTGGGGGTTGAGGCAGGGCAGGGGCAGGGGAGCAGGCGCTCTGGTCTCTTGGGTGGAAGCATCGCTTCCGCGTGCTGAGGGTCTCATGCCCTGGGCTAACATCTCCACGCTACCCGCTTCACCTGAACCCCGAACTACACGTCCCTCACACCCCCTTTCTGTACCAGCGAAATCAGAGCGCGGGGAAAGTGCACTGGGGTGAATTTAGCACCCCCGGAAGCCGCCGTGAGCAGAGAGAGGAATGCGTGGCTCCCGGCTGTAAACCGCGGCCAGAAACGCAGCTGGACGACAGCGCGGGGCGGCGGCCGTGGCGCCCGCCTTCACCCCGGCTACTCAGGAGGCTGAGATCTGAGGATCGCGGTTCAAAGTCAAGCCCGGGCAGGATAACTCCATGAGACGCTCATCTCCAATGAACCAGCCGAAAGCCAGAGGTAGAGTTGTGGCTCAAGTGGTCAAGCACCAGCCTCGAGCAGGAAAAGCTCAGGGACAGCGCCCCCGGCTCTAAGTTCAAGCCCTGGGACCAGCACAAAGAAAAAGCCGGAAGTGGCGCTGTGGCTCAAGCGGTAGAGCGCTGGCCTTGAGCTGAAGAGCTGAGGGACAGCGCCCGGGCCCAGAGTTCAGGCCCCACGACCGCCCTCCCTCCCCTCCTCCCACAGTCTCTCTGCCCGTGTTTGAACCCCCCCTCCTCGCCCTGTTTGGAAATGGCCTCCTCTCACGCGACCCCAGTGTCCCCCCCTCCCAGATAAGGACCGGTTTCTCGGCGGATCTGCATTTACAATCTGCCCCTCCTGAGCGCTCAGGAATCACCCCAAAACCTCAACCAGGTGCCTCCTCAGCCACCCAGCAGCACAAGGGAGGGCCGGTGACCCCCAAAACCTCCCCAGCTGCCTGGGGTCAGAGGCCACGCAGGGCAGCCCTGGCTGTGGGGGACACGCGGCGCCGGCCCCGGGCTCAGCTCTGGGACACAGAGTTCCTAGAGATCTCACCACAAAGAACTGGGGAACCCCCCCCCATTTCCCGGCAGTCAGAGCAGGAGCGGGAGGAGACAGGGTCCACCGGCTGAGGAAGCTCAGCGAGCAGAACCGGAGCCTTCGCTGGCTGCACCCACAGCGCCTGGCGCCCCAACTTACCTGAGGAGGAAAACCTGTTTCTAGGGACCCCCATAACGTTTCATGTACAGCCCCCAAGGAGCCATGAGAGAAGGCCCCACGGGAGACTCGAAGCAACAACCTTTGTTTCATTTTGAGGTGGGTTAAATGCTGGCTGAGTACCACAGCCCGCCGTGAAGACGGCCCGGCTGACACACTACAGCCTGAGTTCTGGATTCGAATCCAGCCAAGTTCAATGTATTAACTTCCAGGTTTCGTGTGCTGTAAGCCACAGCACTCTGGCTCTCCCTGTGTAAAGATGCTGACAATAATAATAATAATGCTGATGACACCTGCCCCCATTGATGACGTGAGACCCATTATTTTTGTGGAAGGGAGGTCAGTTATGGCGCTTGAACTCTGGGCCTGGGCGCTGTCCCTCAGCTCTTCAGCTCAAGGCGAGCACTCTACCACTTGAGCCACAGCGCCACTTCTGATTTTCTGAGTGGTTTATTGGAGATAAGAGTCTCTCGGCCTTTCCTGCCTGGGCTGGCTTTGAACCTCGATCCTCAGATCTCAGCCTCCTGAGTAGCTAGGATGACAGGCGTGAGCCACCGGCGCCCGGCTCAGGAGTTCAAGTTTAAAAGGGGCAGGAACGTCATCAAGGCACGCGAGGAGAGGAATAATTAAAACTCAGAGAAAGGGGGACCCAGGCGACCAGCCTGGGGGCGCAGCCCGGGGGCTCAGGGCAGGAGGGCGGGCAGGGGCCCCAAGCATGCAGCCGGGCGTCTGTGGGAGCAGTCGGGAGCCGTCTGCGGGGTGCAGTGCGGGAGGGATTGGGGGCTGCGGCTGGGGACAGGGTGGGGCGTTGCAGGAGGAAAGGACCCGATCCGAGGCGTTCTGAGGACGCAGCACTGACACGAGAAGAATGCTCGGGACAGGAACCGCGTTCGGACGAGAGCGCCGCCAGCCCGAGCCTTCGTCCCACGGTCCCAGCAAGCAAGCCAGGGCGCGGCCTGCGCCCCACAACCCGGACAGACCCGGGGCCCGCACAGGGCCCTCCAGACGCCTGAAGGCCAGAAACCACCAGACGTGGCAGCCATCGATTAGAGCAAAGCCGGCCCGAGTGTGCCCGAGGCCTTAGGATGGCGTACACCGAGAGTGGCATGGGGGTCGGGTCATGAGGCTTGGAAATCGCAAGCATCCTAGTGACTCGGGAGGCTGGGAGATGGAGGATCATAGTTCAAAGCCAGTCTGGGAAGACAATCTGAGAGAGTCCATCTCCAAAAAAAAAAAAAGCCAGCAAAAAGCAGTACGGGAGACGTGGCTCACACGGTAGAGCACCCAGCAAGCACATAGCTCTTGAGAGAAAGAAAGAAAGGGAGGGAGGGAGGGAGGGAGGGAGGGAGGCAGGCAGGCATCTGAATAAATGTACATCCACCCAGCAACGTATTCTTGGGTGACTCATTTCGAGAGATGTGAAAATATTTTTAATTGGGAAAAGAATTCATTAGGATCCTCATTACGCCAAAACCCGCTTGAGAAACGGATCTGTTCTCACCCCCCCACCACTCCCCCCAACCTGCGCTTCCTGCTTTCCCCGAAACTCTGGCTGAGCTGCCGGCCAATTGTGCTCTGCTTACACAGCAGAAATCCTACCAACGTGGCTATTATTAAAGGCCTCCATTTACACACACACACGCACACACGCGCACACACACACACACACAGACAGGCCGGACCTCAAAGACTCCGTCCTCCAACGAGCAGCGGGATGTGGGTGAGACCCAAGGGGTAGAGGGAGAGTCGAGCAAGAAAGCCAAGCGAGAGGGACAGACCCGAGTCCAAGCCCAGGAATGGCACAGGAGGGGAAGGGGGGACCAGCGATGCGGCCGCAAGAGACTCAGCTATCAGCATGTGTGTGTGTGTGTGTGTGTCGGGGCGGGTCACCGCGCCTCTCTGGGCAGGGATGCTGGGGGTGGAGCGTGCGGGGCTGTGGTTTGGATGTCCACGTGTCCGTGGGAGAGCAGGAATCCACACCGGCCGTCCGGGCGGGTGATGGAGGAGGGGGGGGGCATGTGGGTGCTGATTGATGCACAAATCCTCACCGCTGCCCTGCGTGTGCCCAGGTGTGCGAATCCGCACCACCGCCGTGTGTCTGCGTGTGCAAACCCACACCACGGCTGTGCGTGTGCCGAGCGCTCAGCAGCCGAGGCTGGCAGCCCACTGTGTCTGGGGTCCCACGCAGGGGTTCTAGAACCCAGCCACGCTCAGAACCCACCCCCGCGCTCAGTCAGCCCCGGCCGGCCCGGACCCCTCCACCGCTGACACAAAAGCTGCGAAGACCACATCGGGATGTTCCGTAAGAGAGGAAGAGCGCCCGAGAGGCGGTGGCACGCAGCAGTCAGGAGGGTGGCGAGTTCAGATCCAGCCTGGGCCACACAGAGAATGCCCCGAGAAAGAAGAGGGGGGAGGGGGAGGAAGGGGAGAGGGAGGGGGAGAGGAGGAGGAGGGGGAGAGGAAGAGGAGGAGGAGGAGGGGGAGGAGGAGGGGGAGGAGGAGGGGGAGGGGAGATGGGAGTGGGGTCTGGCCCAGCCCGGACCTCGATCCTCCTGTTTCTGCTGTGGTGGCTGAAGGTGTGTCTGCAGGGCAGGGCCGCTGCGCCCAGGCTCCAGCACCTCCTGTCTGTTGCTCCTGAGATGGTGGGGGTCATCCTCGCCCGCCCCCCTCCATCCCGGCGCGGGTGGGATTGGAGACTCAGTCCCCGGCCTGGCCTGGGGTTCAGGGTGACCCCACAGGACACCCATCTGCTCACAGCCCTGACATGGCCCGGCCGGCTGCGGACACAGATCTATCAGAGAGCAGGACCCCGGGCTCCATCCCAGCACCCCAAAAAAAAGGGGGAGGGAGAGAGGAAATAGTCTCTTGCCAAGATGTCCTTCAAGCTCAAACGCAACAGCGTGTGTGTGTGTGTGTGTGTGTGCGTGTGTGTGCACACTCCTGTGTAAGAAAGCTGCAGAGGGCGGAGTGCACCTGCACCCTGGAGGCCGTGGCTACAGACCAGACGGCCGCTTCCCCTCCACCACCCCAGCCCCGGCCTTGGCCTCCTTCCTCCCTGGGCTGTCCAGCTCCTCCCCCTCT
>NW_012267340.1:2715823-2721914 GCF_000151885.1 Dipodomys ordii
GTTCGGGTCCCGCCCCGCCCGCGGGGACCCACCGCGTCGGCCCGCACAGCACGCCCCCTCCCCCAGCTCAGCACGCGCCCGCCTTTATTGGGGGGTCGGTCGTGGGTTTGAACTCTGGGCCTGGGCGCTGACCCTCAGCTCTGCAGCTCAAGGCGGGCGCTCTACCACCTGCGCCACAGCGCCACCTCCAGTTTTCTAGTGGTTTTTTGGAGATCAGAGTCTCACGGACTTTCCTGCCCGGGCTGGCTTTGAACCAGGATCCTCGGAGCTCAGCCTCCTGAGTGGCTGGGACGGCAGGCGGGAGCCTCGGCACCGGGCGCGCGCCCCTTCCTGAGGCAGCACCGGGCCCGGGTGGCAAAGGCAGAAAACCATCGGCCTCGGCGCAGCCCTGTCTGCCCGGGATGACCATCGGCCTCCGCGCAGCCCCGTCTGCCCGGGATGACCATCGGCCTGGGCGCAGCCCCGTCTGCCCGGGATGACCATCGGCCTCCGCGCAGCCCCGTCTGCCCGGGATGACCATCGGCCTCGGCGCAGCCCTGTCTGCCCGGGATGACCATCGGCCTCCGCGCAGCCCCGTCTGCCCGGGATGACCATCGGCCTCCGCGCAGCCCTGTCTGCCCGGGATGGGGGGGGGGCGCCCTCTGCGGGGCGGCCTGAGCCTTCGCTGCAGGACACCGTCTGCGGCTGGGGCACAGCCGTCCATCCTGGTCCACCGTGCTGAAGCCCCTGGCCCTCACCTCCACGCCGGGGGCTGCGCCTCGCCCACAGCAGCCCGCTGCCTCTCCCTGCTCCCGGTGAGGAGGGGTCTGGCCGCCTTCCCGCTGTCCTCTGCGCCTGGATGCAAGGTTCTCTGGACAAGTCTCATCACCTCCTCCCGTCCTCTGCCCCTCACGCCCCCCGAATCACAGACTGGCACACGCCGGGCGTGCGCACACCTGTAACCCCAGCTACCCGGGAGACGCAGTCCTGATGGTCACCAGGACCGGACAGGTAAGAGACCCCATCTTGACCCGTGGCTGCCGACAACAATGCACACCTGCTGTCCCGGCCACGTGAGGAGCATTGTGGCCACGCCGGCCCCGGGGAACATACTCGAATGGCGGTGGGGTGTGGCTTACAGGAAGAGTCGGGGACATGCAGAGCCCCGAATTCAAACTCCAGAAACACCTAACGTTAGACAAAGGGGGGGGTCGAGCTTTAAAGGCTGACACGTCACTTCCCAGGCAATTACGAGCAATGCAGGGCGCATGGGGGGGTGCCCAGGCATGCACCCCTCACCCCGCCACACCCGGGCCCTCCTCACACATCCACAGACACCAACTCAGCCTTTGAAAACACCTGACCCTCCCCTCCACCCCACCCTGGAGGGTCGCAGCTCATCACGTGTGTTTTTGGGGTACACACACGTCAGCGATGAGGGCCCCTCCTCGCCAGCTGCTCACTCCCCCAGCAGCCACCATGCCGCCGCCATTTTTTCAACCTGTTTTCCAGAAGCTACGAGAAGCATCTCTGCTCATACGATCACAGCTGTGGTCCAGACACTGTCTTTTTTTTTCTTTTCGCCAGTCCTAGGACTTGAACCCAGGGCCTGGGCGCTGTCCCTCAGCTCAAGACTAGCGCTCTACCACTTGAGCTACAGTGCCACTTCCAGCTTTTTCTGCTTATGCGGTACTGAGGAATCGAACCCAGGGCCTCAGGCATGCAAGGCAAGCGCTCTACCCCTGAGCCACCTTCCCAGCCCCCATACACATGTATACACACACACACGCACGCACGCACGCTCCGGTGTGTCCTGTCATAAGCGTGCCGACCGCCTCTTGCGCACGGCCGCCGCTGTGGTGCTGGAAACCCTCAAAACACGCCAGGCCCCCGCGCTTGCGCTACCCGCAAATCGCTGCTCAGCTGTGCTCACGACTGACGCAGGTGTGCACACAGGGCGTGCCCCGAGCGTGCCCGGGCACGCGTGAGCCCTCGGACACGCAGGACAGCCAGGCCGGCCACACCGCACACCCCGCTGGTCACCGACTGGCACTTCCCACGACAAAGGCCGAAGCCCCTGAGCGCCCCCTTCACGCAGAACGGAAGGCCAGCCATGCGGCGGCCCGAAGGGGAGCGGCGGGGGGGGGGTGTGGGGTCGTGGCCTCCACCATCAAGGGGAGAAGAGTTACAGGCCCCGCAGTCACCGGTGGTGAAGAACACGCGTGTGTTGGGCGTGTTTCAAACGAGCTGTCAACGGGACACAGCCGCACGGACGAAGGCAAGAAACTCACACACGCCACGCACAGAGAGGTGTGCAAAACCACGAGCAACACACGGGCGATCTAAGGGGGCTCTCCAGCCGCCCTGGATCCGCCCAACAGCCCGGCCGGCCTCACAGCGCCCCCCTCCACCTCCCCGCTGCACCCCTGGCTCAGAAACACCACAGGACCCTCCAAAAGCCGTGCACTTACCGCCGAGACGCCTGTCACCGCGCCGTCTGTCCGTCCCAGAGCACCCCTGGTTGTGACCTGCCTTAGTCCCAGAAAGCGGCCTCTACTCAGAGCCAGGCCCTGTTTACCGGAAGGCCGGCCGGGCCTCCCCCACGCCCTTTCTACCTGCGCGAGCGAGGGGCGGGCTCCGCGGGGCTCGGCCTCCTCCGTGCCCAGCTTTTGTCAATTTAGGTGCGCCCTCTGTCTCAGTGAGTCTATCTTATACCCAGCGTGGGCCGGCCGGCCTTGGAAGCCGGTGCGTGGTGTGCGCCGGCCACACGGATGGGCTGCTGTGGGGGGCTGTGGATTCGTGCGTGGGGGGCGGTCAGCAAGTGAAGGCGCTCACGGCAGGTGTAGTTAAGCAGGTGCGCGCAGCCGCGCGGTGGAGGCTGGGTGGGGCACAGCTGTGGAGGGGCTCAGGGCGGGCGGGCGGGCGGGCGCACCTGCGGCCCCCCGTGCTTCCAGACACAGCGGAGACGTGAGGGCCTGAGGGGAGGGGAGGGAGGAAGGCCAGGTGGTTGGGTGCTGGTCCCTGCAGGCCAAGCCGGGGTGCAGCCCCTGTGATGGGGTGTCCGGGCCGGCGTCGGGCACAGTCGGCTGTGTGTGTTCATTGAAAGAACCTAGCGCTGGGAAGGCGGCTCCGTGGCAGAGCGCTCACCTCCCACGCGTGAAGCCCTGGGTTCGATTCCTCAGCACTACACACACAGAAAAAGCTGGAAGTAGCGCTGTGGCTCAAGTGGTAGAGCGCCCGCCTCGAGCCAGAGAAGCTCAGGGACAGCGCTCAGGCCCCGAGTTCAAGCCCCAGGACTGGTAAAAAAATAAAGAGGCAAGTGTAGTCGGGCACTGGTGGCTCACACCTGTAATCCTCAGCCACTCACGAGGTTGAGATCTGAGGACAGCGGTTCAAAGCCAGCCAGGGAAGGAAAATCCATGAGACTCTTGGTCTCCAATAAACCACCAAAAAAAAAAAAAAAACCCACAAACAAGGGCCGATGGGCCCTTCCTCCTCTTCCCAGCCCAGTCCTGACCGGGAGGAAAGTCCAGCGATGCCTGGGTACAGATGCGACTGACCGCCAGGACTCTGAATACACCTGAGCTTCGTAGGGCTCACGGGGTCGGACGGGAGGAGCTTTGGCCCTTAGGGGAGGAAGCCAAAGGTGGAACTTGTCTGAACATTTGTTTTATTTTTGTGGGTTGGAGGACTTGAACTCAGCACCTGGACGCTGTCCCTCAGCTCTTCAGCTGAAGGTTGGCACTCTTCCGCTTGAGCGCCACTTTTGGTTTTCTGAATGGTTTATTTGGAGATAAGAGTCTCACAGAGTTTCCTGCCCAGGCTGGCTTTGAACCGTGATCCTCAGAGCTCAGCCTCCTGAGTAGCTAGGATGCTTCTCTGAACGTTCAGAACACTATTTAGTGACAGAAGTTCCAGGAAATGGAGACATTGGGGGTTCGCTGGTGCTGGTGGTTTTGCTCTGGGTGTTTTTTTTTTCTTTCAAGGGGGCAAAGAGAGGCAGAGGGAGGGAGGGAGGGAGGGAGGGGGAACAGACGGGGTCCTGGTACTCTGCAGAGTGGAAAATGAGCTGTGCGGCTTGTGGGCAGGGAGGGAGGGGAGGGAGGGCAGCAAGCCGGGAAGGGGGGACCTTGCCCCACCCATGAAACGTGAAACGCACTCCTCACCTGACGCTCACAATGGCGGCCCTCTGTGCGGCATCTTCATAGCAAAGGACGAACTTAACAACAGGATGGGGCTGGGAAGGTGGCTCAGGGGTGGAGCGCTTGCCTTGTATGCATGAAGCCCTGGGTTCGATTCCTCAGTACCACATACACAGAAAAGGCCAGAAGTGGCGCCATGGTTCAAGTGGTAGAGCGCTAGCCTTGAGCAAAAGAAGCTCAGGGACAGCGCCCAGGCCCTGAGTTCAAGCCCCAGACCGGCAAAAAAAAAAACAAAGGTAGCGGTGGTGACGGCCAGCAGCGGCATGGCGGCGCGCAGCAGCAGGTGTGTGCGCGTGCGCGTGCGGAAGACAGGAACGCGGAGAGGGAGGGAAACAGATGTTTGTCTTTGGTCTGTCAGGACAGCCGCGACCATGAGGACCACACGCGTGCATCGGCGCCCCTGTCCAGAAGCACCCTGTCCCCCAAGACAAATGTGGGTGCCGGAGGCCCCAGGCACCCCAGAGCGAGGTGACTCAGTGACCCCTGCCTGCCCTCCCTCGGCCCACCGCCACGAGGCAGGCAGGCAGGCAGGGGTCCTGGCCGGCCCCCCTCCCTCCTCCCTCCTCCCCCAGGCGCAGCCCCCCCCCGACTCCCCATCATTGGTGTGAGTCTCCACTCTGGCCGCTCCGCGAGCTTGCCCTGTCCCATGCTCACATTCCCGCGCTCCGCCTCCGCGGGGCCCTCTCCTGACCCGCACGGAACCTTCCGGAGCCTAAGATGATGAGGCTGGGCGCGAACCCGGTGACTCCGCCTGCTTCCACCAGCTAGAGCAGGCTGGGAGAGCATCCCCCCCCCCGTACCCTCCCCCCTGTGTGGCCAGGACTCCACATGGACTCTAGCCTCCGCCTACCAGGGCAGCAAGGCCTGCGCGCCATCTTGCCGGCCCGGCAGAGGAGAGACCACCCAGCACCCAGGGACACTCGTCACGGCCAGGGCTCTGCTTTTCTCCCCTGGGGGCCCCAGTCTGGGGGAGGGGTGCTTGGCACCTGTCACCCCAGGGTGGGGTCTGACCTGTGTTTTGAACTGCGGGGGAGAACCCCAGGGATCTCTGCGTTGGGACTCTCGGGGAGACGCGTTACTGGGTGGTGGTCTTGAGATGGGGTCACTATCGACGCACACGCCTTGGGGGTCACACTGGGTTGCCAGCCGTGGGCTGCCCGCCCGCGGGTTCTGGGGACAGTGATTTGGGGGTGTTCCCCGGGCAGGGGCCCCACCTCACCCGCCTGCCTGGCAGGCTGGGACAGCCTGCCGGAGCATGGGATTTCAGGAGCCTGGGTGTGGTAGCATACACCTGTTACCCCAGCTACTCTGGAGGCCCAAGGCAGGCTGGGCGAAAAGCGTGCTCACCCCGGCCCGGCGCTGGCTGGGAGGCGGTGGCTGTGGCCTTAGTGTCACGCCTGGACTTTGGGGACATGAGACGGTTCCTGAGGCGGCGGCGGGGATCTCGCCTGCCCCTGCACGGCCGCCACCCCGCGGCCGGCCTGGCCGGGCTCGCCGTCGCGCGGGGTTCACAGCACGGAGGCCTTGGGAGCCGGGTCGCCTTGGTTCGGGTCTCTCCTGAGGCCTGCCATGGCTGCCGCCCTCACGTGTTCCTTTCAAACTTTTTTCCTGCCTCGATTTCCACAGCTCGCCCAACACAAGGCTGAAACAGCGCAGCGGCCACCGCCGGGCTGTCATCTAATGGCCTGGTGACATTCCTTCCAGCGAGTTCTCAGCAGCCCACCAGACTGCTCTTCCCCCGTAGAACAGGGAATGGTGCCCGGGGTTCCGTGCGCGATCACAGCTTCTGGGTCAGGCTTCAACGCACGCACCTGTTCTCTACAGCCGTTTTCCATTGTTTCCTTAGCCCAGATCTCCAAAAGCGGGATCTCTCGGTCAAGGCAAATAGAAGAATTCAGAGCGGATCCACT
>NW_012267340.1:2721964-2723336 GCF_000151885.1 Dipodomys ordii
GCTTTTGGAGTGAATTCAGACGTAACTGCTCCCAGTACACCCGCTTTGTAAACGCAAACTACGGGCCTTACTGAGGGGAGACTCCACCTTTAGAGAAAAATGACAGGGCTGGGAAGGTGGCTCAGTGGTAGAGCGCTTGCCTTGCATGCATGAGGCCCTGGGTTCGATTCCTCAGCACCACATAAGCAGGAAAAAAAAGCCAGAAGTGGGGCTGTGGCTCATGTGGTAGAGCACTGGCCTTGTGCAAAAGCAGCGCCCAGGCCGAGTTTAACCCCAGGACTCACACGCACACTCACACACACACTCTGACTCTGGGCTTCTCACAGAGGAAAAACAAAACCCTTCCACAGGTTTTGGGGTAGCGTCAGGTCACCGGGTCATAACCATGGGCAAATGGAGGGGGTCACGCCCGTCTAGGAGGGGTCACGGGGTCAGGCCCACCCATCTAGGTGGCATGGAGGGGGGAGAGGGTCACAGGGTCGTGCATGCCCATCTAGGGGGCACGGAGGGTCACGGAGGGGTCACGGGGTCACGCCCATCTAGGGGGCACGGAGGGTCACGGAGGGGTCACGGGGTCACGCCCATCTAGGGGGCACGGAGGGTCACGGAGGGGCGGCGCCGGCCGCGCCCGCGAGGCAGGCACAGGACGCAGGTCTCAGGTCTCGTTCGGTGTCTTTATTCACACGCAGCCCCGCCGCCCGCCCCGTCCGGTGCGCGCGCGCCGTGCCTCGGCCGGGCCCGGGGTCCGGGGTCCGCGTGGATCGGCTCCGCCAGGACGCAGCGCCGGCCCCTTCCGTCCGTCCTTTCCGTCCGAGGGTCCGTCCAGCTCCGGCCGGTGCTCGGGGGCGGAGCTGGCGGGGCGCCCCGCCCCTGGCCACTCAGAGGCGGAGCTCCCTAGAGCCACGCCCCCAGGCGGGGTCCTCACCCCTGGGGAGGGCAGGGGCGGGGCTTGCAGGGGCCCCGCCCCCGGGGAGGAGGCTGCTCAGAGGCGGGGCTTGTGAGGACCACACCCCGGGTGGGGCTCAGAGGCGGGGCTGGTGGGGCCCCACCCCCTGGGAGGTTGCTCGGGGGCAGGGCTTGTGAGGACCACGCCTCCATCGGGCGTTCAGAGGCGGAGTTTGAGGTCCACGCCCCCCGGGGAGCATTCGGGGCGGAGCTTGTGAGGACCACACCTCCACAGGACGCTCGGGGGCGGAGCTGCAGAGGGCCACACCCCCCGGGGAGCACTCGGGGACGGGGCTGCAGAGGGCCACGCCCCCGGGGAGCACTCGGAGGCGGGGCTGCAGAGGGCCACGCCCCCGGGAAGCACTCGGAGGCGGGGCTGCAGAGGGCCACGCCCCCCGGGCGGGCGCTCAGAGGCGGGGCTTGCGCA
>NW_012267340.1:2733126-2748762 GCF_000151885.1 Dipodomys ordii
GGCTGTGTGGCCGTGGTTGTTCTGGTGGCTGTGTGGCCGTGGTTGTTCTGGCTGCTGTGTGGCGTTCGCTTCGAGTCCGCCTGTGCGGGTGGTGGCAGCATGCGGAGGGGGAGGGGGAGGGTTTGGGTTCGGGTCTAACCCGCCCTGCTCACGCGCCAGGCCGCCGGCTCCCCGGCCAGCCCCCAGCCTAGGCACCCGCTGAGGCACCCCGGGAGCCGGTGTCTGGGGTGTGGAGCTAACTGAGAGAGAATAACTGCACAGGAGGGGCTGGAGATGGGCTCTCAGCAGTCCGCTAGCTGGGGACAGCGCCGACTGGAAGGTTCCCGCTGCAGGAAGAGCGCGAGGCGCGGGGAGGAGGAAACTCGCCAACCAGGGGAGACCCAGAGGCACACGGATGCCAAGAGTACGCACGAACCGCAGTGGCGGCGGCTCGGAGCGCGGGAAGGGAAAGACAGTGAAGCCGGGGCCGCCCGGCCGCAGCAGCTGCCGCTGGGTCTGTGGGAAGTGACGACACCGGCACGCACGCCGCTGCTGCGCCACGCCGCCACCCAGCCCTGCCCACGCGCCCGGCACACCTCCTCACACCGCCCCCCATCACCTGCTCGGAAAGCACGCATGCAGCCGGCCACCTAACAGGCCGTGGGGAAGTGTTCAAGACAGCAAGATCAACGGCGTGACACCAGTGCGTGCAAACGCGCTGAAGAGATGCGCGAGCCAGCCGTAATCCACAGTGTCCGCTTGGCGTCACTGAAGCCTAGAGCTGGCGACGTGGGAAAAGGTTGCTCTAGAAGACATGGTAAAACAGCACGGCCAAGAACGGATGGTATCCCTGTAATCCCCACCTACCCCAGAAGCAAAGGCAGGACTGCGGTCCAAGCCTGAGCCAGCAAAAAGCACGAGACCCTGCCCAGAGACAAGTGGAAACCGCCGCACGGGGGATGTGCTGGAAGCGGGCAGGGGGGAGGAAAGGGAAGCGATCGTCTGGACTTGGCAGACCAAGCTGGCTGCACGGATCCTTTATACTCTTTCCCAGCAACGTTGGCACATCTGTGTCTCCATAATTACCCGCAAATAAAAGAGGATCACGGGCCAGGCCCGGCTGGCTGAAGTGACTTCCACAGGGAGTGTAGAGCTGCGTCACCCACTGGGGCTGGGGACTGAGTCTGGCACAAAACGGTCATGTGACCCTGAGAAACTTGCAGTCCATGGACAGCAAATGTACTTCCAAGGTGGAGGTCGGGACCGGTGCTCCGCAGGGGCTCCTGTCCCTCCCTTCTTAGGTGACAGTTCCCCCGCAGGTAGGCATCCGCAGGTGCCCTGGGCCTGGCCCAAAGCCGCTCCCCGGCCCTGGGGCACATGCTGGCAAGCAGGGCTGTCTGCAGGGGGCAGAGGCAGAGGCCACAGGCCCACCGGCCGCCCCCTCCATCCCCAGCCCAACAGTCTCAGTCTTGAGAGGTCATCCTTGGATGACCCACGGCGCAGGCTGGGGGGGGGGGGGCGGGGGGAGAGCACAGAGGGGGCCCTTTAAGGAGTGTAGCATTTCAGTTTTGCACCACGGAAAACTGACGGAGACCGACTGCGCAACGGTGTGCGTTCAGCCACCCCCAGCGAAACATGCTTTACCAAACCAAAACCAAGTACAGAAGCTCAGGGGAGAGCCAGCGGGTTATTTTTTTAACATGTCAACAATACTAAGGTCATGTTAAGGTAGCTCAGTGGTAGAGCGCTTGCCTCGCAAGCATGAGGCCCTGGGTTCGATTCCTCAGCACCACAGAAGCAGAAAAGGCCAGAAGTGGCACTGTGGCTCAAGTGGTAGAGCGCTCGCCTTGAGCTGAAGAGCGCCCAGGCCCAGAGTTCAAGCCCCATGACTGGCAAAAAATAAAAATAAAAAAGGCAAAGGGACACACAGCGTCAGGCTGGAGGGTAGAGGGTGGATGGCGTTCTACCACTTTCTTTTTATGTTTGAATGAGGAATCACCCGTCAGGAAAATGGCTGAACGCTCGCAGTACAGGTAGTTAGCTTCCGTGACAAGCACGGGCCGAGCACAGCCAACTGGGCCAGCAGCACACATGGCCGCAGACCCGCGAGCACGCTGACTCCTTGCCAGGAAAACCACCTAGGTGATGACGGCAGTTCAGAGCCAGCGACCACAAAGGGCAGTGTCGGCGACGCAGCGGAAGATCTTCTGGGAGAAGACCTCCGCGGTGAGTCTGCTCTCCGTCCCCGCCACGGGGTCCTGGAATCACCTGAGAAACGCTGTCCTGCCATTTTTGGCTGCGCTGATTCCAACTCTAGTTACCCTCCTTTCCAGAAGACAAAAACATGTCTCTCTCTGGCACTCTGAATCATGAGGCCCGTTGGAAAGGTACAACCCAAACACACAGCACAAGGCGGCGGAAGCGAGCTGGCAGCATTGCATCCTGAGCTACGCCACGCTACAAGTGACTGAGTACAGGCGGCGTCTGTCACCCACTCGTGAACCGCAGCCCGTGGCACCTCCCATCGTGACACTTCCCCCAGGGAATATCCGGGTACATGGTTGGCAACAGAAATAAGCCGCCGCCCAGGGATAATAAAGAACCGATCCCAAGACGAGCACGTGGAAGACGATGCAACTTGCTGGCTATGCGTAACCGAACAAGCAGCAACAGAGCAGCATATTTATTTGTAAAAGCAACTGTTAGTTTCACGTCGCTTTTGCGTATTTTTAATAACAAGTCATCATTACGGCCGTGTCATCTCTCAGAACTTAAGCCAGCAGCAAGGCAGGCGTGTGCAGAGTATTTCTAACAAACTCACACTTAATCAGGAACAAAATTTCTCTGCCATATGTCCAAGTGCCCAAGAATATATTCAAGTTTGGAGGGAGGAAAAAAAAATACCCAAGTCAACACGGGAATGCTGCAAGACCGGGGTCAGTGTCGGGTGAGCCCGCAGGAGCCGTTTCCACAAACTTCTGCAGAAACAGCCAACGACGCGGACAAATCAAAGCCTTCTTCTGGATGGGGGCTGTTACGTGAGCTCGTTCATCTCCAACTTCTGAGATCTTTTTCTTGTTGCAGTTCGGGAAATACAAGGGCGAAGAAAAGACACACCGACACCTTTTTCCCAATAGAGGGACATTTATTTCTTTGTCTCTTTCTCGCCTGGGTTAGTCCAGCACATTTGTGGGGTGAGGGCCATGGGGGGGGGACATTCACCCACACCCTTTGTGAGGGCAGTCCGCACTGCGCAGGGCCGTGGCGTCCATTCCCAGGCAGCACCGGTCTTCCCTGTAACTAGAAGATTTTAGTCAACCTATAGGAATCTATGTAAGTGTAAGGGCTCTTTAGGTGAGATATAAAAACACAATAAAACGTCTGCCTCCTTACAAGTCACTGATTTCTCATCCAATTCAACTTTCATACAACAGCGACAGAGTATGATTTTTTTTTTTGAAATGCTGTCCACTCTGGTCTCGAACTCCTGAGCTCAAGAGATCCTGCCCACCGCAGCCTCAGGTGCCGGAACTGCCCCGCATGCCTCGCTGAAATCTATGGGGAAAGCAGCAAACAAGCTTCCTCTAGATGCTGTTCCTCACCAAGTAAAACGGAAACACCACCGACCTAATGAATGCCTTTGCAGTTCAAGAAAACCAAATGCAGTATCCTCTTATGCAGGTATTAAGCAAGTCCAACCCAAGGAAGCCAGTGAACTCTACCGCAAGACCAACAAACAGCTCTACCTGGATCCAGAGAGAGGAAGCTACTAGATTGCACTAGGGTAGAAAAACACATTACACATAAAGCACCCTAAAACCAGCCTAACATTGTCTACTCACTTCTGCATGCCCAGGGATTGTTTTACAGAATTGTCTTAAGGAAGGGGCGGGCAGCAACTTGACTGACCAAACTATTTCCAAGCCTGTACAAGATGACCAAAGCACCAGCAATTCAGCATGGCAATTCGTTCTGCACAGAATACAGGTAGATTTTTATAAAAGGACAGTAGTTACAGTGTTTTAAGTATCAGCATCCAACGGTCACACTCATCATTCTGAGCAACGTGTAGAAAGGAACAATCCCAAAGGAAATGGATGAAGAATGGCCAAGGATGGAGCCTGTGCAACGGCCCACACGTGTAAGAACGGGGTGAGCTCCTCCAGAGGTTCCTGTACGCGTCTGCCCCGTTCTGCTTGGCTGGTCCACACCCCCAAACACAGGCACAGACTCTGATGCTGGGGTCAGGAGACGGGAACAAATGGAAGATAAAGAGCTCTGAGAGATGGGTCAAAGCTGCCCATTCTGAGGATCGTTCTCTGCTGCCTCTGACAGGGGCACCGTGTTCAGTGAGTGAAATCTCTGGAAGCGAGACTGACAAGCGGTGCTGGTGCGGATCCAGGCAACCCTTTAGTACGTCACAGGTACACAGGGTCCAGGCAGCCCTGTATTACGTCACAGGTACACAGGGTCCAGGCAGCCCTGTAGTACGTCACGGGTACACAGGGTCCAGGCAACCCTGTATTACGTCACAGGTACACAGGGTCCAGGCAACCGTGTATTACGTCACGGGTACACAGGGTCCAGGCAGCCCTGTATTACGTCACGGGTACACAGGGTCCAGGCAACCCTGTATTACGTCACGGGTACACAGGGTCCAGGCAACCCTGTATTACGTCACAGGTACACAGGGTCCAGGCAACCGTGTATTACGTCACGGGTACACAGGGTCCAGGCAGCCCTGTATTACGTCACGGGTACACAGGGTCCAGGCAGCCCTGTATTACGTCACAGGTACACAGGGTCCAGGCAGCCCTGTATTACGTCACAGGTACACAGGGTCCACCAACATTCCACGCCTTCCCGCTCCGCCTCACCCCGTCACCGCGGACCTCAGGAATTTACAAACCACTGGGTGTTGAAACGCTGGAAGACCACTTGATGTTAAAAACTTTTCCTCACAGCTACACCTACACCCAGATCCTTCCAGAAGATAATTAACGGTGTTTTAAACACAAATGTGTACAAACACTTAGATACTAGGATTTGAAAACCAAGACTACAGATTATAAAAAGGCAACTCGTATACAAAAGAATTCTATGGTCAGAGCTAGTTACAAAATTTCTCTTATAAATAAACCTTCCTTCATGATAAGCAGATACAAAAAAAAAAATCAACAAAGGTCTCCTTTTCCCCTAACAGCACAGGGCCGCGCAGGGCCCGGGCTCCGGGAGGCGCAAAGGCCTCCCCTCCGGGAACCAATGGCAGGTGACAGCCCTCAGTCTTCCGGTCTCGGGTCGAGGCCCCTCCAGGGCACCGTACTAAACCGTGCAGCGAGCGAGCCTGCTCAGCAAGCAGGCTTCTACAGCCATCAGTCAATACCAGACTCGAGCCACTCCGCACCGGAGCCCGCACCGTGCATGCGTGATGTGTCAGAAGCGACAGCGGGACCAGATTCACTCGGGAGCACTGGGCAAGAAAACAACGTTATGCTTTTCTGTTCAGATTTTATTTGAAATCTAATTCAAATTGTCAAAGCTACAAAAGGGGGCGACATCTGTATTATTTTTGCTAAGTCACATCCTAAAACAGAATACTACTACCGCCAGCAGATCCGTTATACACACTTCTGATGAAATTCATGGGCACAGTAAAAATTTCATCTGGAGAAACAGCCACAACGAAAGTAGTTTGTACAATATAAAACAACGACAAATCTACAGATGCAGTTACTCGTGAGTTTACACATGCATTCACAAACAAACAAACAAAAAAACCCAGGAATGCTTTCATTTGATTTTTTTGTTTTTTGTTTTTTTTTTCTTAAAAAAAAAAAAAACCAGACCATTCAGGCACAAAACAAAATTGCATTTCCAAGAAGTGGCAGCATCTTAAAAACGTTATGTCAGTGTTTGTTTTTCTTTGACTTTTTATGAGACCTGTGTGGAGAGCGGGACTGAGATCTGGACTTCTTCCCTGATTTTTTAGGGGATCTAGACCGTGACCGCCTAGACCTTTTGGGTGTCCTTGAGCCAGACGGTGATCTGAGGAAACAAACAGACAAGAAACCAATCCATCAAGGCACCAAGCACCACAACGGCTTACCGTTACATTGTCTACAATGTCTGTAAGTGGGCACAATAAAAGTGACTGAAATCAACACGATTCAACCTCTCAAATTTATACTCTGCTCACAAAGAGCACACGGGCGCACTTGCACTGACCCTCATCGGCAGAGCACCTGCGGATCTGCGGAGACAGACTCCACAGCTGCACCCTGCAACCCTAGAGCCTGTGTGCGAAAAAGCCCCAAGGCTGAACCTCTAGTCTAGAAGATCGAGTTCAAGATGGCACCTAGGATCATCCACAAAATCCTTTAAAAATACACAGTACATAGTTCTCTTTGAAGAAAAGATAATTTGCAGATAAAATTATCTTGAAAAAAGCATTCGCTACAGTAGCATCGTTGCAATGGTTTTCCTGAAGATTTCCAAACAGATATACATGAACGTACACATACACGCGTATGCAGTGCCATTTAGAAAAGGAGGAAGTTGTCACTCAAAAGTGTTAGCACATAAAGCAGTTGTAGCTCTCAGGAAAACTCTTCTCTTTAATAAGTAAAGCATTTCTGAGCCACTTTCCTGGAACCAAAAGGTTTAAATAAAATGTATGAAACACTAAATTACTGAAGAAATGGTGTAAATAGTATTTCTGGTATTTATTTCCACAAATCTCTACTTACAAACATGCTAACAATATTCCTTTGAGGGAAAATAGCTTTTCCTTCATATTCTACAGAAACAAACAGTGAGGTGAAAGCAGAGCAGGCGTTTCCCCCACCCGCCCCGCCCGGCCCCCCAGACACAATGCGTTATGTGTAAAATTCTTGGCTGGTCTTGAACTTGTGAGAAGTCTTCTTTTACTTTAGTCATGAGACTGGGATAGGGGTGGAGAGAAATAACCTAAAATAAAAGCACATCTCCCTGGTTTTCTGAGATTCTTTAAAAGGCGGTTTGATTTGATAACCAGATTATTTTCACGATCTGGTGGGATGGCAAGGAAGCTAGTATCTGAAGTACGGTTTGTGAAAAGGACTTGCATTTACCTTTTGGCTTTTTTGCTAACATCTCGGGGAGAGTCTTTGTGAGATGTCCGGGACCGAGAGCTCTCTTTGTGGGATCGCTCGGGCCGCTCCGGCCGCTCCGACTTGGGGGACGGGGACTTCACCCGCCGGCTGCTGCTGCTGCGCGAGGGGCTGGGGGAGCTGCTGTGCCGCCTTTTCCTGCCGAACAAAGTCCCCAAACACGTCACAAGTGCGCGCGCTCCTGCGCCTTTCCTGCCTTGGCTAGCGACTCCACCACTGGACTGACTGCACCCCACTGACCACATCCAAAGCCTGTCCAGCAGGAACGGGCCTCCAGACAGGCCTTCAGCTGAACTCAGATAACCTGGATTTTTATTTGCTACAAGACAGACTGCCGGGATGTTCAATGAGATGTTGTTGTAAGGCTTGAACTCGGGGCTGGGCGCTGTCCCTGAGCTCTTCAGCTCTAGGCCGGCGCTCTACCACTTTGAGCCACAGCGCCACGTCTGCTTTTTGGGTGGTTCCCTGGGGATAACCGCGATGCTCAGAGCTCAGCCTCCTGAGTAGCTAGAGCGACAGGCGTGAGCCGGCTCTGATGTGCTACTGTTATTAAGATCAAGTGAGCATGGTTAAGAGAATTTTATCGACCAAATATTCTTTTTTCTTTTTTTGGTCAGTCCTGGGCCTGAACTCTGGGCCTGGGCGCTGTCCCTCAGCTCTTCAGCTCAAGGCTAGCGCTCTACCACCTGAGCCACAGCTCCACTTCCGTCTTTTTCTGTGTATGTGGTGCTGAGGAATCGAACCCAGGGCCTCATGCATGCAAGGCGAGCGCTCTACCCCTTGAGCCACAGCGCCACTTCAGCGTATTTAGCGTGGAATGCCCGCCATGAAGCCGCTTCGGCTCTGCCGGCACGGACGGCGCGTGTCGTGGCCGGCGTGGCCGACGCCCCCCCCCCCCCCGCCCGAGCCCGCGGGAGCCCCGCCAACGCCGCGCCACGTGCCTCTCCTTCCGCGTGGGCGTGCACTCCTCCTTCTCCTTCTTGTCTTTGGTTCGAGATTCCGACTTCTCCTTATCTTTCTTGTCTCTCTCCCGTTCTCTTTCTAATTCTTTCTCTTTCTCCTGGTTTTGGAAGAAGAAAATACTTGAAGTTAGTTTTAAAGTGCCAACCTAGACTTATCCCATTTACGTACCCACACGTTCTGTTCTAGGTTGTCTTTTTCTTTTCATCAGTGGTGGGGCCTGAACTCTGGGCCTGGGCGCTGTCCCTCGGCTCTTCAGCTCAAGGCCCGCACTCTACCACTTGAGCCACAGAGCCACTTGCGGCTTTTTCTGCTTATGTGGTGCTGAGGAATCGAACCCAGGGCCTCATGCATGCAAGGCAAGTGCTCTACCACTGAGCCACCTTCCCAGCCCAGACACATTTTTTTGTGAGCCACTCATCAAGCTGGAGCTCCATTTTCAGAAAGGCATCTACCATTGCAGGGAACTGACCGCTAACGCTCACAGCCCGTGTCAGCTCGTGCACGGTGCCCGAAAGCCTGCCATCTCCCCAGAGCTCTGCCCACGCTCCCTCCTGGTGATGGGGCCCCGCACCCCTCTCGGAGCTGCCTGCTTACGTAAGTGCGCCTTCCCGATGTGAGGGCAAGCCCTTACCGGAACTCATCCAGCCCTCAGAGATTACCCAAGACCTAGCCAGCTGCTTTGATCATGCCAAAATGTTTGAAAAATATCCAACCGTCCATGGTAATGAGACTACCCTTGGCCCCCAACAGCTCTCAGTAGGAACTGGCTGGCAGCACAAGGCCCACCCCGCCAGGTGGACCTTTCTGAAGAGTGGGCCCTCCAGGGAGCACACACTCTACCTGGTTGCACCTGCATCTGCAGGCGTCCCCTGGCGGGAAAAGAAGGTATGAAGTCCCTACAGGACGGCGGGCGAGGGAGGTAAGGGGCATAGTATGTTATCTTGGGAACTTTCCTGTAACTTTGCAGCTGTCAATGAAACTGAAAGTCTGTGTAAAAAACCAAACAGACAAAAACCCACCCATTTCAAATGTGGGTCTGCTACAATACTCAGTGTGTACAAATCACAGGACCCCATTCCCAATGCATTTTCCTCAAGTACATATCATCAGCCACGCTGGAAAGCCTTTGGATGCATATGATTAAATGTATTTATTCCTTACTCGTTGAAGAAGTTTATCTCTGTAGTGCTCTACTTGCTCTTGGAAACTTTGGCCTGGCTTTTTAGGTCTTTTTCCCGATTCCAATTCATCCTGAAACTTCATAACTTTGAGCTGTGAAATAAGACACGTTTAAAGTAAGTGTTTCCCACCAAATAGAGTAGCACCAGTTCCACATGCTAACATCTGAAAGCATGCACAAAAACAGGAAGACTGGAACAGGCAAAATGAATACATTCACTCCTGAGATTAAAATACGTTCAAACCTTTCATTACTAAGTAAAAAACTCAAATACTAAGCTGGGAGCCAGCGGCTTACAACTATAATCCGAACTGCTCAGGAGGCTGAGAGAAGACAGGTCCAGGTCAAAGCCAGCCTGGGCAGGAAAGTCAGTTGGACTCTTCTCCAAATAACTTACCAGAAAACTGGTCGTGAGCTGTGAGTGGTTCAGCACTAGCCTTGAGCAAAAAGAGCTCAAGGACAGCACCCAGGCCCTGAGTTCAAGTCCCATGACCAAACCAAAAAAAAAGCCGTCCATCTGTGGTGGCTTAAGCCGCCTGCACGCCCCTTGCCTTGGGGTCACAGTTCCACACCAACGCCCGAAGGGCTGCTTTCCCCTCCTGGCACCCCACCCACCATTCTGGAAATGGGGCTGCATCACATGAAAAGTGAGCGCCACGTAGCCTAGGACGGTGCTCAGCAGTGCCCTGGTCAGCACTGCACCGCCACCGAACAGGAACACCGCACAGTAGTGTCTAGTGTCGCTAAAGCACTTGGTTTTTGTGCAGGGTGTCAGTATTTTGCAACACGAATCCTTGGCACGTTACTAATCTCAGCATTAAAAAAATGTTAGCCACAGGTACTTCACAGGACAGAATAGATTTTAAAAAGAAAAGCTATAGCATATAATAAAACTAACTGGCCAGAGAAAAACTCACAAGACCCTCTATCTCAGACACAAAACGCAAACTAAGGCTAGAGGACCTGGCTCAAGTTGTAAGAGCCCTCGCCTGGTGTGGTCAAAGCTCTGGATTCAATCCCTAATATTACCCAAAGCTAAAATACAGAAAAGCCTGCTCTGGCGTCTCTGAACAAACAAGATAGAAGGGATAAGAAAGAAGAGATGAGAGAGAGAGAGCAAAGCCCTGAGTTAGGACTGGTCCATACACTGCCCCTCTCCACTTCATGATTCGAAGTGCGGACCAGAATACAATGTAAACATCACTCTGACCTACCCGAAACATTTTATGCCTTCCTAGTCACGTGCCGTATTACAGGCATCCTAATGTGAACTCAGATGCGTTTCTTCAGCGCATCTCCTACAGTATGCCCCGTGCCAGAGGATAGATGGATGCACTGACAGACACTAAATAAGGACAGACAGACGCAAGCCAGAAAACAAAAAGCAAGACACACAACACAAAATGCATGACACACAACACAAAAAGCATGACACACAACACAAAATGCATGACACACAACACAAAATGCATGACACACAACACAAAATGCATGACACACAACACAAAAAGCATGACACACAACACAAAATGCATGACACACAACACAAAATGCATGACACACAACACAAAATGCATGACACACAACGTGGGCATCACACTGGGGAAGCAGCAGCCTGCGGCAGGAGCCTGCGGCCGGCCCGGAAGGCTCCGGGGCCGCAGGAGCCGAGGCCGAGGCGACGCCTCCTACCTCGATCTCTCGAAGCTTGGCTCGTTTCTCCTCACTCATCTCCGAGTACTTAGAGAACTTGGACTCAGCCATCTCTTCCTTGATGGGGTTGGAGTACAAATGATGCTCTTCAGACTTGGAACTCTGGGTATCTTCTTCATCTTCACTTTCTTCTTCTTGACTTTGGAAGTAAGAGTACATTATATGTCAAGACAGAAACAGACAGAAAGCCTTCTTCTACAGTCCCAGCTGTTCCCTGTCCAGCATAAGTAACACGAGGCCAACTCAGCAGAGAATTTTTTTTTTTTTTTGCAAAATATTTAACGAAATGCTATTTTATAGACAGGTCTGTGAAAGGCTTTTCTCCTCCAGAAAAGGCTGAGTTGCAACGTAACTCTCGGTACTCAGGTTACAGGTGATTCTGACAGTTGTAATGGCTCTAAGTCAGCTGTGAAGGAAACAAAACCCTGAGCGACACCCCTGGACAAGTCCCACAGGAATGCAAAGTGTCACATGCAAAGCCACAGCCTGGCGGGAGCAGCGGCAGCCCTACAGCAAGACTAGCTCTAGTCCGTGCAGAGGAAGATTTGGAAAACGAGCTACACGACTTTGGTCATTTTTTGCTATGCACATGTTTTAAGTTTCTCCTGTAATATCTCAAGGCCTGAGCAGTTCGTTCTCATTAGTTTTGGCCTTGGTTCTTAGTTACTAATTCTAGGTTCAGACTTTACTTAACACAGCTTCCTACTGTACTTCTTTTATTATTTTTTTTTTTTTTTTGTCGGTCGTGGGGCCTGAACTCTGGGCCTGGGCGCTGTCCCTCAGCTCTTCAGCTCAAGACTAGCGCTCTACCACTTGAGCCACAGCGCCACTTCCAGCTTTTTCTGCTTATGTGGTGCTGAGGAATCGAACCCAGGGCCTCATGCATGTCAGGCGAGTGCTCTACCACTGAGCCCCCTCTACCTTCCCAGCCCCTAGCACTTAAAAAAAAAAAAAAGCACCTAAATCCAGACAAAATTTATTACAAATGAGGCTTCTTTGGAGGATTTGTCTTTTTCAAAAGTATTACAAGTGCTATACTTGAAAAAAAACCTCACAAAAATGTGCAATAACGTGACATAAAGCAGCCTACACAGAAAGGCAGCGCTTGATTCAGGCACTAGAGAGCAGCAGTGAGGCCTGAGAAAATCCCTCATACTGCAGTTTCTCCTTGCTTTGTGGCTCCATCATGTTTATTTAAACATGTTCATGATTGATCTGAAGTTCCTAAGAAAACTCACATATCTTAATCACCTCTCTATTGATCCGTGCTTCTCTGAGTGGTTAGTGCAACAACAACACTAAAACTGCATTCATATTCTAAACGTTAATGGAAGTATCAGTTTGATGACAAAAAACCTAATAGCTTTAGAAATAAAACCAACTAAAAACTATTTTTTGGTTCTCTGATGGCTTTCCTGACTTCTCCTCTTTCTTTACAAATTAAGTAATTCTTTTATGAATTCAATATACAGTTTAAAGCAATGATCCCCAAATCCTGAAATATTATTAATGTAACGAAAGGATCGTGGACATAGAAAGTTTTAAGTTTCAATAAGCAAACTCACTACATTTTCCCCACCTCCTGTCCTCAACAATCTCAACTATTTCCAAGAGAAAGCCACATCTCCATTTTGTAAGTATTTTCCGTAATGAGCACCAACCTCTCTACATCAAACCGCTCCTACCAACTGCCGACCGATCACGTTTCTAACTTCACAATCCAGAGGCCCGTTCCTGAAGCCACACAAATGCACATTTTGTGCTAGAACACAAAGGGGCTTTCTCTCTGCTCCTCCTTCTACTTGAGAACACTGAAATATACTTTAAAGACTGTGCTCGGTGCAGTTTCTTCCTATTTGGAAACTCAGTTTCCACCCTAATGACTGCCTAAGAAGTGTCCAGTACTTCCTAAAAATTATCGCTACAAATGTATCGACCACCACCTGTTAGTAACAACTTGAGTGCCAGAGCAAAAGTAAAACTTTCTTTATATTTCCAAGAAATTGGGGTTTTCTCCTTTATTCTTAGTTCTTCTGAAATGTTTACATTTAAACACATAAAGTTAGGGCAACGAGAAATGAGATGAAGACCAGAAACCAAACTCTTACTTATTCACTGGAAAAACAATGGAAGAGTCAAAGCAATCCTCCTCCCAAATTTCTAAAAGGAAGTTTCCCTCCTCACGGGACTTTCACCAGAGCACTAATGAAAAGGAAAGTATGTACACGAGAAATCGAGTATGTTCGAAACTTAGATTCTTACTTTTGATTTTCTTCTTCTTCTGATTCTTCGTGCTGGTCAAATAACTCCCACTTAGAAGTTGTTACAGCTGAATAGAGGGAAAAGGATGAAATTCCGTAAGGGAAATTAGGTTTTTACAGCAGCACACAAGCCCAGCTTTAGCAGTGAAGCTTTTAATTACACAAGTTTTTATCTTTGTTTATTCTCTGAATAGCCAATTCTATGTGCTGAATAAATCTCTCTTTACTCACACCTCTACTACAATGAAGTAACAAAAAAAATTTGTCATTTCTGTGTCAGATGGTAAGATCTGATAGAACCTACAACTATGAACAATGAAGCCCAAGTATACGGGTCCAAAACTCGTCTGCAACTACTAAGCATTATGGGAGCGTCCAGGTGGCTTCTCTGAAACTGACCTCTAAGTACATCCGCACATTTCCTATCACAGTGCGTTCACCTGAAAGGTCTGGATAATTCACCACCACTCTCAAAAAGCCTCCACTACTGCAACACCAGTCACAGTGAAAGCTCAGCCTGGACATAAAATACAGTAACGTCGAGTTTGAAGACCAACGAACACTGCATATACAGAAGGAAAATCCACGCCCAGAAACAGCAGGGAGCCGTGTGCAAACACGCCCTCCGTCCAAGGAATAGGGCTGGAGCCCGGGTCCTTGCACGTGCCAGGCTAGCACTAGTCACGGATAGCGTCTCGGGCCTGGAGTTCTAGAAAGGCCCACTCACCCTGTGCCTCCAGTTCAGATTCGTCTACCGCTTCCCACTTCGATGGGGCCACCTTAAATATGGGCTCGCTCTTCTTTGAGTCTTCAGCAGCGTCCACTGTTGGAGAGAGAAGAACCGTTACCTCCAACTGCAGTGGGTGACCTGAACAGCACGCATACAGGTGCTGGCCTCGCGTGCATGAAGCCCTGGGTTCAATTCCTCAGCACCACATACACAGAAAAAGCTGGAATTGGCACGGTAGCTCAAGGGGTAGAGCGCCAGCCTTGAGCAAAAGCAGCTCAGGGACAGCGCCCAGGTCCTGAGTTCAAGCCCCAGGACTCACACCAAAAAAAAGAAAAAAGACAAACTCCTAATGCAATTACTTAAAAGCTAAGCAAAAGCTAAGCAAAGGAAGTGGCACTCGGAGAGCGGAGGCGGCAAGCGTGCGGCCGGGCGTCGGGGTCAGGCGCGTAGGGGTGGCACAGGGAGGCGGCAGGTGTGGAGGTGCCCACGCGTGAACTCACAGGGCACGCCGTCCAGGTCGTCGTCCAGGCTCTTGATGGGAACCCCGTCGAGGTCATCGATGGGCGTGGCGTCGATGGGAACCCCATCCACGTCCTCCAGCGGCGCGCCGTCCAGCTCCTCCTCGATGGGCGCGCCGTCCAGGTCATCCGGCACGTCCTGCGTGACAGACACGGCTGTAACCCGGGGCCCGCAGGGACGGGCTCACCAGGCCATAACACCACGCCCGCCAGACCAGCAGCGGCCCGGTCCTTCCTCACCCAGCATCGACCAAGGGCTGCTTGGGGGCCAAAACCACAGGCGGTCCTCCTGTCACAGCGCTTAGTGAGTTTCGGTGGTTGTTTGAACAACACATCAAGAAACCAGATGATCACAGTAACTAACAGACACACACCACTGAGGCTGGCTGTCCTAAGAGTAATAAGCAAGTTCACTTAAAGAGTCTCATGTAAGCTATGCTTTGGCTGAACTCTGGTCATTCTCATGAAGAGAAGTTCCAGGAAGGAGGGAAGAGCACATACAAAGCTCAAGAGTAGGGGGAAACTGTTCATTGAAGAAACCAAAACAAGCCAGGCACTGGTGGCTCACGTCTGTCATCCTAGCTACTCAGGAGGCTGAGATCTGAGGCTGGTGGTTCAAAGCCAGCCAGGGGAAGGAAAGTCTGTAAGCCTTTTTTTTTGGTCCGGTCGTGGGGCCTGAACTCTGGGCCTGGGCACTGTTCCTCAGCTCTTCAGCTCAAGGCTAGCACTCTACCAGTTGAGCCACAGAGCCACTTCCAGCTTTTTTCCCCTGCTTATATGGTGCTGAGGAATCGAACCCAGGGTCTCAGGCATGCAAGGCAAGCGCTCTACCACTGAGCCACCTTCCCAGCCCTATAAGACTTTTATCTTCAAATAAACCACTTAGAAAACCGAAGTGGCACTGTGGTTCAAGTGGTAGAGCGCTCGCCTTGAGCTGAGGAGCTGAGGGACAGCGCCCAGGCCCAGAGTTCAAGCCCCACGACTGACCCAAAAGAAAGAGAAAAGAAACCAAAAGCAAACTGTGGGTTGGAACAAGGAGGCCATCGAGGAGGATACTGCCCAAGTGAATGCGACACCACACCGGCCTTAACAGGGGTGAAGAGGGCAAGATCGGGACCCATTCAGGGGTGGAAGGGAAGACGGGGGG
>NW_012267340.1:2750767-2763869 GCF_000151885.1 Dipodomys ordii
CCTGGGCGCTGTCCCTCAGCTCTTCAGCTCAAGGCTAGCGCTCTACCACTTGAGCCACAGCACCACTTCCGGCTTTTTTCTTTTTGCTGAGGAATTGAACCCAGGGCCTCAGGCATGCAAGACAAGCGCTCTACCACTGAGCTACCTTCCCAGCCCCACACATCCACACTTTGAGCCATCTAATCCAATCAAAAAGTTAAGTGACTTGGTTCAGGTCAAGTAACTCAAATGCAGTGAAGGAAAGGCCCAGACTTCTCAATGTCATGGCCGTTAACAACTTTTCCCAGAATCCAGTTCCTGAAGTAAGGACAAAGGGGATTCTGTGAAAGTGAATATGCAGAATAACTCACTACTGCTCAGGAAAACGTGAATAAGGAAAAATAACCACTACATATGATCTGTTTCAATTGATAATACGATAGCTAAATAAGCGATAAAAGTGGTTACTTCAACTCCTATTTGTGTACTATTGTCAATAATTAAGACACTAATATAAAATCAAAATCTTGCAAGACTGAACAGTCCAACAAAGTCCAGCCTATGTTTCTTTAATTGTACAAAATGAATAAATTCAAATGACTTATTAGTGGAAGAGGCTAATAAAGCAATACTCTTGTCTGAACTCCTTACTTCTATATGTAGAGATATATAGATAATATTTTTTGTGACTGTTTCAAGAGTATCAGCTGATACCATTATACTTACAATTTCCTATAATATGAAGCATTGGCAACTTTGGCTGAAGAGTTGTACAAAACATCAGAAACCAAATATAATCTGGCAATCTATAATACCAAAAAGATAACACAAAATAAAGTTTAAATGCAATTAGCCAATACTGTATCTAAACAACGAATCTGTATTCACATTTCTTGGAATCAGTGGCAATTGGTAAATGTGTGAATATAAGTGAATAATCATTACTAATTAGCAGTTAAGAAACGTAAGAGCTCTATAACCATGACTCTGGCAATGATAAAATCTGGTAATTCTTTTACATTTCAACTTGTAGAGGACTTGTTCTCAGCGAAAAGTAGTCTCTCCGAGGCAGAAGGAAAATAAGATCACACAGGAAAGATCTCATCAGTCCAATATTTTCATGCCAACAGGAAACCAACTATAATCCAAAAACAAGTCAACTACCATCTCCTGCCCAGGCTGGCTTCACGCCCTGATCCTCATTTCCCAGCCTCCTGAGCAGCTCGGACGACGGGCCTGAGCCACAGGCGCCGGCTCTCCTTCTTGACTCAAGGTTCAGAAGGCAAAGGCCCTGGCATACCTTTTTAGGAAGAGGTGTCTTTAGGATGGACAGCGACTCAGTAATGCAGTCCACTATTTCCTCGGCGGCTTCGGCATTATTGAGACAGAATACCATTGCGTCCCCAATGTCATTTTTCCTTGGAGTTAATCCCCGCAAGATCTCCTCTAATTTGTCTCTCTGTCTGAATAGAAAAATTTAAGCTTATGAACATCTAAACACAAATTTCAAGTGGCATTAGTTTGCTCACAAACTAATGAAGACCCTCCCAAGACAGAATAACTCAGACGATAGGTTTTATGAGAATTTATAAGGAATAGGGAAGAATAGCTTCGTGGCACGAATGGAAGACTCCAGCTGAGGTCTCAGCTTTTGGCTGAAGGCACTTCTGAGGGCCAGACCTGCTCTCGCGGTCCACCAAGCAGCCCTTCCTAGCAGTGTCTCTCAACGAAGAGCTTCAACTAGGTTCTGCGTGTGAAGGCTGTGAACAGCTCGCGTCTGGCAGGCTGACGGAGCTCTGCCAGTTACTCGACTGACCTAGGGAGCCATAAAGAGCAGGTGGAGGAGGAGGTGGGCAGGGTTGTGTCCTAACAATAGCAAGAGGGAGGCAGACGCAGCCTGTGGACTGAGTGTGGGGCGTAAAGGCATGATTCAGACAGAGACCCCCAAACACGGGGCTACTCCATAGCCAATACTCACACATGCTCCTTCGTGCGACCAGCGTCGACGGACGGAACGTGCAATGAGCTCCGTGAACTTTATATGCTAACAATCCTTAGGCCATTTCTTCAGTCAGATACCCCCCACCCTCCCTCCGACACTTGAAAGACAATCCCTGCTCTGTAACTGAGCGCGTGCGTGCAAGAGGACGTGCCCACCACGGCCATGTCAGGGGACGGGCGCGCTGTGGACCGGGCAGAAGCACACCCTCTCGGGGCGCGCGTGGCCCCACGGGCACGCACAGCTCTTCTTCACCCTGAACTCAGGCAATTCTACCATCAGAACTGCACCACGGCCCTTTCCAGGTAGGGCGGTGACTCTCGCTGGCGCTGGCCCCACCCCCACCCCGCCCCCGCCCCCGCCCAGGCCTCCTTGG
Organism: Dipodomys ordii; assembly: GCF_000151885.1. Classification (NCBI taxonomy): domain Eukaryota; kingdom Metazoa; phylum Chordata; class Mammalia; order Rodentia; family Heteromyidae; genus Dipodomys; species Dipodomys ordii. The sequence goes on from NW_012267340.1 coordinate 2,753,122, forward strand.
CTGGAGCCACACACCTGCTTCATGGACTCATGCGGGGGGCGGGGGTCCCCTAACTCTTTACCTTACACCAAGACCACACCCCCATCGCCCCTCCCAAGCAGCTGCGATTACAGATGTGAACCCCAAGGCCGGTCTCAGGTACACTTCCCAGCCTATCTCTGATTTCATCAAGGTCAGGAGGACGCACACTTGTATTTGCCGAGACGTTGAAAATTACAAGGCACATACAACAGAAGGTGTCATACTGTAGACATTCGCAAAGTCACTGCGTTTTCTAGTAGTCTTAAGATGTAAAAGCAACCACAAAAGCAACTTTTTCAGAATATACAAGGGAAGGGGAACATCTTACTCTTCCTTCAGCGCCCCCTTTTTACTGGGCTCCTCTACGAACGCTTCTGTTTCTTGCTCTTCTGACATTCCGTGAAGGTATGGATTTAACGGTGGAGGCCTCCAGAAAGATCCGTTCTTGAACATACGAAAGTCTTCGGTCCTCCATTTAGTTGGAGAATCTCCCTAAATAAATAAACATCCAGAAGTTACTGGGAAGCTCTAACAACTTAGAGTCAAGATTAACAAAAGAATGTAACTCTACTTGCCTGCAGAATAGAATAAAGCTTCCACCTGTAGTAGACATGGGCTGGTGTCTGGTTTTCGAATAAGAACCTAAGGAAAATGAAACAAAAAATTAATTATCATGTTCTTTAAGACAGAGTTATCTCCTCTTAAAAATAAACAACAAAAGACTATTGGCCTATTAAGCTCTAAGGAAACCCAGGCAAGGACCCCAGCAGAGCAAGCCTCGCCCGCCCATCTGTAACTGGTGTCTGCACCCACGCTGCCCAACCATTACCGTTAACACTGACAAGGCAGCACGGTGCTGGTTCTCATCATTTTAACGTCATTTCCAAAGTAGCTGTTTACACTACTTCATGAACATTAACCTAGTGTCTTGGACACCGTATCCGTTCAGAAGATCCACCATTCCCTTCCTAACCCACTTGTCACAACTACGTGACTCTCACTGAAAACATAATGAAAACTATTTTCCTCTTAGAGAATGCTAACAAACAAACAAAATGTCATTAAATCAAAAAGGAACTGACCTAAGCACATTCTAGTCTACTTACTAAGACTAACTTCTCATCTATCTACAGAAATAATCCTAAAGATTTCATTCTTGGAAACATTTTTTGATTTCCAAAAGTTGAAAGCAGTTTTAAATATACTACTGAAGAGCTACAAAAGACAGTATACACACACACACACATATATACACATCTGCATGTATGTATACACGTGTATGTATGTATATAATGGATTGTTACTCAACCTTTAAAAGGAAGAGCTCTGGAATACAGCTACAAACTGGATAAACCCTGAAGTGAAAGAAGAGACCCAGGACAAATGCTGTGTGATTCCACCCCAGGTAATACATCAGAGAACCGCCAAATTCATAAAGACAAAGCAAACAGTGGCTGCCGGGGCAGGAGGCGCAGAGCTATCCAACATGGGTTCTAGAAGGGGACCAGAGGTCGAGATGGATGGCAGCAACCGCTGCACATCAACATGAGTGTACTTAACACTGCTGAACAGTGAGCACTGTGTTGTATTAGCAAATTTTGTTTGGGTCCGGTCATGGGGCCTGAACTCTGGGTCTGGGTGCTGTCCCTCAGTTCTTCGGCTCAAGGCTAGTGCTCTACCACTTGAGCCACAGCGCCACTTCCAGCTTTTTTTTTTTCTGCTTATGTGGTGCTGAGGAATCGAACCCAGGGCCTCATGCATGCAAGGCAAGCGCTCTACCACTGAGCCACCTTCCCAGCCCTGTTATAATTGTTACAGGAACAGAACTGTTATTGAATCACAATTTTTAAAAAAGGCACACCTGAACATAGGGTTGTTGATTTCTCTGTTCATAATCATCGCTTCAAACATCGGCCCTTCACGTACAACAAACTCTATCATTCGATGTATCAGAGCGAGCAAATTCCTACAACAACAACACAGTTAAAGGAAATGGATTCAGACCTACCACTATAGAAAGCTACACTTGATCTAAGTTACTATAATTGTGCAGAAAAAGATTATTGTGCTGACTAACACAGAATTGGAGCCTATGTTAACATCTGTGCATTAGGAGGGGAGGGGGCTGTGGAGGGTGGGGCAGAAGGGAGGGAGAAGGGAGAGGGAGGGGGAGCCACAACACAGCATCGTAGGAGTAAGACTGAATTTTCTAAATGCCACTTCGTTCTATTTTCCAAATGGAAAATATTAAATTCTGAACCACAACTAATTGGAAGGCTGCAAATATATAAACACAGTAACTTAGAGCTCGTACGTTATTGAAACCATCTAAAAACTTGCACACTACATGTTTTAAAGAAAATATTCCTAACCAAGCACTTTGTCATAGTCTTAAAATATATATATATATATATATATCACAACCGTAACTATAATGTATGAAAATGCAAAACTACGTGACAAATTGAAGGCCTGATTCAATAAAAGATCCACCCAATCGCCGTGCTTTTCTTGTACACACGCACCGGATGGACTTTTCATTAAATCTGACCTCTCATGAGGCAACATCCCTTTGGACCACACTTCAAACTCACTTGAAACTCAGCACATGCATAGTTCTGCCTGTGTATTATCGACCACTGAAATCATTTCGCCAAAGCCTTGAGTAAATCAAGCCCCACTCTTTCCAAAACGGGGGACGTGGTGTGATGGCCTTTCTTTATCTTCCAATATTTAAGCCAAAAATCAATGTGAGTATCTGTGTACTCATTGTATGGATTCATAGAAACTCTCTCGTTTAAAATCTCTAGTAGGAGAATCCAAATGTCATTTCAGACAGTGCTCAGGCCGTCGGCGGCTGTGTTTTACTTCGAAGCTGCTTTGATTTCTCCTTTCACGGGTGCCCTCGTATGTGTTGCTGACAACTAACAATTGGGAGAGCAAAAGGATATTGGCTCGTGGCATAAGGCAAACACTAAGTCACATCTTTAGCATTCCCGGCTCAACTTAAGTTCATGTAACTGCTAGGATATAAATATAGTTATAGAACAAGACAGATTGGTTTTGGCTCTAAGATGCCCTGCTTCAGAGTACCTGAACGGTAAAGTTATCTCTTATGTTGAGTACAATTATAAATAGGTTTCAAATAAACCTATTTAAGTGGACACTACAGTTGTGGAAAAGAGTAATTCTGAAGGAGGTCAAAAATGTATATGAAGATTTAAATATTTACAAAGGGGAAACTATACATGTGAAATACTAGTTCAACAACCTTAATTGGTCAAAACAAAAAAAAAATCACTTAATTTGAGCTTTAAAATTCTGTATCTTTCATGGAAAGTATCGACTGTCCTGCAAGTATGCAGTTCGTGATGTCCCCGTGAGAATGGAGTCTCAGCTTCCATACAGTTAATGACATTATTTTGAAAGGGAGATAAAGTCATTATTCAATTCCAAAATGCCAACTACTATCAGCCAAATTAAAGCTAAGGGGAATTTTGTGAATAGAATACATATGACCACTTACAAAGTGGACAAATGCTACACACCCAGAAACTTGTTGTAAATTAAGCAACTTGACCTAGGTATTAAAGGTACATGAAGAAAGAATTTAGCAAGCTTAAAACAAAAGTATTCATTCTATCTGTAAGTTAAGATTTTTACAGCCAAATGTACACTCAAAATTTTGTTCAGAAATAAGCTGAGCCACACACATGAGGTTTCTACTGAATATATGGTTTTGAGTACTAAAAAAATTTCCTGTGAATGCTTTATCATCAGTGAAAAAAAAACCCTCAATAGTTTTAAATAGGCTTGTAACTGATAAAAATCTATTTTTAGCAAGTTAAAAGCTCCAGTTTTTTAAAGTATTACATAGGATTATTTAAAATCAAAATCTGACAATTGGTTGTTGCTAACTTGAATTCAAGATTCAAGAATTGCAATTATACTCTATGTAAGTAATGTATCATTTCCTTATTTTAAAAAAATGCTGATTTTTCTACCAGAATGCAACAGTGTAGTACAAAAAGATGTTATGTTTAAAGTGCATTATTTTATTTTTTAAATGGAAATTATCTTATTCTGGGCAACCACAACAACAACAAAAAAAATAAATAAATTAATTAAATTAAAAAAAACTGTCTCTCATTTACTATAAAGCCACATTTATTGGATTGATCGTACCAATGTCTGGTCAAAACCTGTATACTTTCCCAATCCATCCCATGGTGTTTCCTGGTCCCCCGCTGCCGCAGACAGCTCAGCTGGTGTTGCTCACCAAGGCCAATGTCAAAGAGAATTTGGTATTTTGTGTTCATTTATTATTCAACCAGTGTTGTGTTCCTGTGTTTGGGAAAAGGCTTAGCTTGACTGAGCAAGAGCACAACCTACGGCAGGAATTCTTCCACATTAATGGTGTATTGAAAAAGAAAACAAAGAAAGAAAAGTAAAAGTGATCTAAACATCTTTGTTATTGTGAAAAAAATAGTTCCTAGTTATGTACAGTATCCTGGAATAGGAATTTCTTTAAAATCAATTAGGAAAAAAGAACAAAAATGAACAAAACTATGCCTTCAGTAAGGAGAACTAAAGCCAAGGTTGTATATTAAATGCACAGTTCAAAAACTTAAAAAAAAAAAAAAAAAGCAACAGATTGGGTCAAATGCTAACATTATCTAAAATTCACAATACATTTTATTTAAAACATCTATTTCCCCCTCACAATAGTTTAACATTATTAGACCAACAACTCAAGATTAAGCTAATAAATACATTCTAACTTCTGTAACGATGAAACTCCCTACATTGGTACCCATACAAACTAAAAACATCTAAGATCGCAAAGTATACTATGAAGTTAGTTAAATTTCACATATCCCCCCCCAAAAAAGTACTGGGAAGGAACCATTGCTCAGTCAAGATGTTACCTTTTCCTCAACACCATTTTTTTTAATTCAGAAGGGGATATTGTCTATATTTAGATCAGTAATAATAAAGAAAAACATGTACCTTTCTGTTGGGATAACCACTTTGACTATGGCTTGCGACAGAGTCTGTATATGAAGTCACATCAGATAATAAACATAGAATATGTGAGTATTGTTAACAAGTAACAAGCAAAAATATACATATGCATTGAAAATACTACACATCTAATGATAAGTTCTGCAGGCAATCACTGCATTTGAAGTAATTATACACTAAGCAATTACATAAATGCAAATGGATGTGTTCAGCGAACAATTAGTTCACCAAATGCAAAGATCCAGAACATTCCTGCTAGAATGCACACCAATGCACTGAAATAGTACTACACTGAGAATTATCAGATAAAGATTTTAATTTGTGAAATAATTAACTGTTTGCCTCTGACCACAGTTTACTAATTTGTTCCCAAGCCTTTAAAACCAGCCCTGTCATTTTAAGTGTAATTAAAACTCATAAGAGAACCAACAAATTCTTGTAACTTCAAGTTGGTTTATGTTTAATCGAGAGAAATACTCACCCTTTGCATTTTAACTAGGTTAACTTAAAAAAAAAATACCACATTCACTCTCAGGTATTTTACTATCTCACGACCTTGAGAACTAAGTTAGCTAGCTGACACCCAAACCATGTATTTAGGTGGCCTTTCTAATTGAAAAGTCACTTAGCCAAATACAAATTATCACTCTCTCAAAACAAAGTAAATTTTAGATACTGCATTTAAGCAAACTTGGATACAACACTGGACACAGGGGAAGAAAAACTTAACAAGTGGTCAAAAAAGGAATGGTAGCCATAAATAAAAATACGACCTACTATTGAAATAAGCATCTCCATGGGCTAAGGCCGGGAACACATCTACTTAGCTCTTTAAAGAGTTGCCAAACAGAATAAACACACACATTTTCTTCTCTAAGATTGTTGAAAAGAAATACTACCACAGATTTAGTATGCACAAATTAGGTCCAGACCCACGCACGTTGTCAAATTACCTTCTCAAAATCCTCCTTGTTTTTGGGCGGCGGCAGCATGGGGGCGCTGGGGTTTTTGAGCCGCTCTCGAGGCTGCGCATTGAAAGGCAGGCCGGAGGGGGGCGGGGGGAGCGTGTGCTCCATCATGGAAGGAGGGATGTATATCGGGTGAGGAGGGATCGGGACGGCTTTGCCCCAGCCTAACTTCATCTCAAAAGACATAATCATCTTTCCTGCAGAAAGGAGAGGGAGACACAGAAAAGTCGGGCTGGGGAAGCCCCAGCAGGGAATGGAACGTTTCGGCTCTGGGTGGTAGGCGCGGGTCCTCTGCACGGCGTTGGTCTACGCCTGCAGGTCTAGGCTCCAGGCCTCACGCCAGGTAGGAGGCAGGCTCTGTACTGCTGAGCCACGCCCCCCGGCCCCCAAGGGCTCTTCACAACTACAAGGCGCAACCAAAGATGTCTACATTTTGTAACTGGATACAGAAATGGCCTTACCATTTAAATTTTTCAAAGCTCTCTCGGCATCTCTTCTATTCATAAAGGCTACAAAGCCACAGTTTCTCTCTCTTGCTCTTTCTTCATCAGTTCTAGGCCACATAATTTTTACACTAGCTAATGGTCCAAATCTTCCAAATTCTTGGCACAGCATTTCTTCATTCATCTATTGGAAACAAGGGGAGAAAAAAAGAGAAATCTATGCAGCAGCAGAAAGCACAGTTGTTTTTTGCTCAATGAAAAGCAATACCATTTGCCATTCAAGTTAACTCTACAATCAAGGAACGATACACTGGTAAAACTGTGCCCTTCTAAAACACGGAGCCCCCGTCAGAAACAATGCCGCGGGACTTGAATAGGATGCCCGGGTTGGAGGTCTGGCTCGGTGGCCACCAAGTTAACTCCAGAGACTATTTCATCCTTTCCACTAACTTTAAAATCCTATCATTTCAAAGCAGCCTTCTTCCAGAAGCCCCCAGTACGATGGACATTAGTCCAGGTGTCAGGGCGCGGTACCTGTGGGTTGATGTTTCCGAGGTATAAGTTAGTGGTGCTCGGGTCTCCAACATCATGTGAGCCAGGCGCGTAATCGTCAAGAACTAGGGCAAGAGAGGAGAGTTATAACCTGCGAACACAAAGTCTGGACAATTTCATATGGACGAAAACAGCAAAAAACTGTATTACCACCAGATGATCGATTTCTTCTGGAAGGCACATCCACTTCAAGAGGAGAAAAGAGAAACAAGGGTTAAGTGTTTAGCATGATTAATCATGAATAGACACATTAAAACAGAGGTCACTTACTAGACCGACGCTGGCCGTCAGAGTCTGACTGAGGTGGCTCAAACCGGCTCAACCTGCCTTTGGTTTTATGTCTCTCATCTCGTTCTTCTTGAATTCTGTTGAAAATGGTTACAGTCAACTAAAACTGAGCTAAAATGTACTTGTTTATAGGTAAAGAGGAAACAAGCTAACCCAAATACTACTATTTGGAATTGAAGACCAGTCATGATGATCAAGGTAAGTGAACACTTCAGGCTTAAGAGCAGTAGGAATAGATTTCTATTATTCTAGCAACAGCAAACTAAGCTCATTCTGAAGGTGAGGAGAACATGTCAAATGTGACGTTAACATGACAGATTGCTTTTTTTTTTTTTTTTTGGTCGGCCCTGGGTCTTGAACTCTGGGCCTGGGCGCTGTCCCTCAGCTCTTCAGCTCAAGGCGAGCGCTCTACCACTTGAGCTACAGCGCCACTTCCGTGACAGATTGCTTTTACTCGTTAAGTCTCCCCACTGAGGAGCGGTGCCCCACTGTTTCCACAGCAAATTAAGAGTCTGACCACAAATAAGTGGATTAAATCCACACAACACCAGTCGTCTTGCTGCTGGACTAAATGCCAACTCATACCCACACATACGCCACTGGAAATCACTACACTACCTAAAACAACGTAGATTACAATAACTGGCACACTTCATCCGTCACACAGGCATCTAGTAATTATACCTATGATAGTCAATTCTCTAACTTATGAAACTTACTGTTTTAGTTCTTCTTTAAAGAGTTCCAAATTGCTTTTTTTCTTTTCTTTCTCTCCTTTCTTTAGTGGCTACAAAGAATACAAGAAGTCCAAACAAAAGAAGATTAAATGAACTATGGTTCAGTTAAGTAACTTTTAAATCATTTCTACTGTAGCCCCAACATATTTTTAATTATTGCAATTTAAAACAACGTCTATTATCATTAAACTTCCATTTTCTCCCAGTTCCCTCAAAATAACTAAGCAATTAAAATTTAAAACAAATAACTGTAACAACTGGCAGTCTTCGATAATAAAGAAGCCATTAAGCCTACCCCCCGGGGTAATCCACAGACCTGAGCAGGGAGGGAGGTTACAAAACTCAGAGGAGCGGGGCTGCTGTGTATCGCGCCCGCTCCATGACCTACTATCAAAAATGTGCGCTGAAAGCCATCAGCTTTGGAGGAGATGAAATACAAAACAAAAGAGTAAGAGCGTTAGAATTCCCCTTTCAAAGTGCTTCTGAGCTACTCTGGAAATGTGTCTTTCATTCTGGGGAAAGGAGGGTCCGTCCAGCAGTGCTGTGCAAGTGAACATCCACCCCAGGAAGAATGCATGGAGCTGCACCCCACTTCGTGTGACATACGAAAAGACTCCAACAGTCACAATCCGAGAAGCCTCAAACTCTTAAGAGAAAAACACAGGACGACACCCATGATCTCCCAATGCACAATGGATTCTTAGACATGATACCAGAAGCATAACTGGCAACATTTTCACTAGAATTTAAGATGTCTGTGCTACCTTTCAAAGTAGCATCCACAGAGAAAGGAAACAAAACAGCAGAAAGGAGACAATCTACAAATGTGAGAAAATCCTAGCAAGCTAAACGTCAAATGACTAATATTCATATGAAGGGCTCCAAAAATTGCACCATGAAGGTCATCATTCAAATGGGCAAGCTAACAGAACAAGCGGTTTTCTAAAGTAGAATTGGCAAATAAATACTGACAAAATGTGCACCATCCTCAGCCATAAAGCAGATCGAAACCAGGTAGACATGCCGCCGTGGACAGGCTGCCTCCCTCAGGGAGAACGGCGGTTATCAGTAACACAAGTGACAAGTGCAAAGACCAAGGGGGAGAGTCTTGTACAGTGTTAGTGGGAATGTAGCTTAGGACTGCTACCACTGAAATCAGTATGGAACTTCCTAGAGGAACTGAAATGAGAAATCAGACATGGGAGTGGAGACAGGAAAACTCAACATTCACATCTGCTGCAGCACCAGTCACGTGAGGCCCGCCCTGGAGCGAGCCTAGAGCCTCGATGGGCGGAGTAGGAAAATGTGGTACACATGCACACACACGCACACGCACACGCACACGCACACGCACACGCACACACACACACAGAGTGGACTACCAGTTAGCCGAAAAGAACCAAAGTATGTCATTTTCAAGAAAATGGAAGATCATCGTGTTGAGCAAGATAAACCAAGTTTGAAAACAAAATACATTTGAAGAATCTAAACTTACAACAGTATCGATAATGACATGAGCGTAAAAGGGGGTTAGATAATCAGCAAGAGCAGGGAGGAGGAGAGAAAGTACAGGATAAGAGTGTTACACGTGCATCTGGGTGTGTGCATGTGTGTGTGCATGTATATGTAGGAAGACAGCACAATGAAACCCACAACACACTGTATGGAAAAGGGGCGTGGTGGAGGGACAGTAACGGGGTGAAGCTGATCAAGGACACTTTATGCATCTATGGGAATACCATAAAGCCTTTTCAACATTAGTGTCAGGGAGGAAGGGAGGGAGGGAGGGAGGGAGGGAGGGAGAGAGGGAGGCCTTTCTTTCAGTGTAATCATATTTACTCACCAAAGTTAGACAACAAGTAATACGACCCCGTATCTATTTACTATCCTCCACAAAAGCCTCACTCTAAAGAATGAAAGAGAATACTTAAAAGATACTACCATGACTTCTGACTGTAATGTCCAAAAAGTCCACGTCGCTAGCAATTATTTTACATTTATAAACACTCAAAACGCAGCACTTCTGAGCTGCAATCTCTATAACCTGAGTACAGGAACCACAAGTGCTCAAAGAATCTGCACATCCTCCTCTGACTTATGACCTCTCATCTGCACAAACTACTGAGGCAGAAAGCATCAGTTCTGAACTTACATCCCAAAACACCTGAAGACAAAACAACCCAACTTCTGCTTACAGAAGTATCACTGACAGTGTCAATGCCAAACATAAACGGTGTGACTTACGGGTTTTTTTGTTTCAATCACAAGAAGAGATGGTGGTCTCTCATTGGATGATTGATTTGGAGGATTTTTTTGATCTGCAAACCTTGAAGATGGCTTATAGATTTTCCCTCTTTTCTCATCTGTTTCATGTTCTTCTGAAAGTTAAGATACTAAGTTACAAAACTAATTTGATACCTTCTTTGCTCTTTTACTTCAAGATTATGAATATGTGTTTGGCATTAAGATTCAGTATGACAGATTAATTACAATGGAAATTTAAGGATGATGTTGTTCAAAAAGAATTGACTCATTACCTGACTCCTGAAATGACGACTACTCTGTACAACACCTTTACAAGAAAATTACTTCTAAAACCTTAAATGTAAGCACTAACACTTCACCCTCAAAAATACTAATGCAACCAACCACTCTGTACGCAGGCAGAACTGAAATACACTGAAGTGTTTTCGAAGTACTGGGCTGTGGTCAAA
>NW_012267340.1:2763979-2775445 GCF_000151885.1 Dipodomys ordii
CTTCAGCTCAAGGCGAGCGCTCTACCACTTGAGCCACAGCGCCACTTCCGGTTTTCTGGTGGTTTATTGGAGATAGGAGTCTCACGGTCTTTCCTGCCCGGGCTGGCTTTGAACCGCGATCCTCAGATCTCAGCCTCCGGAGTAGCTAGGATTACAGGCGTGGGCTCAGCGCCTCTTTCTTTATCACCTCAGCCCTTTAGTTTATCATCACTGCAGCCACTAGAGGGTGCTATCAGAAAACAGGTGAACTACAAACCCCCATGGTAACTAGGTCAAGGACGGCAGGACGGGGGTGGGGTGTGTGTGTACTCACCCTCGGCATCCTCCACGGGAACCACCCCCAGTCACCAGGACCAGAGTGTGTGCCTTCACCCTCGGCACCCTCCACAGGGACCACCTACCTGCAGTCCTGTGAGGACCGGGGTGCGCGCTCACCTTTGGCTGCATTGACAACTCCTCCGCGAACAAACGTCTTTACTTTGTTACCATCGCTTCCTTCAAAAGCAGCAAGAAACTCCTCATAAATCTCAGCGGCCGCCTTCTCATCCTCCTGAGACACAAGGAACATGAGCGCATGAGAAGGTGGGCCAGGAGGGAGATGGTGCTCACCTGCCATCGCACCCACTCGGGAACCCCAAGCAAGAAGCCGGGTGAATGGGAGCCTGCTGGGGAGGTGGCTGGGGTGCAGGCCAAGCGGAAGAGGGCTGATTTAACGACATGGGTCAGGCCTGGATTCAGATACAGCTGCAAATACCAATGCAAAGCAGGGAGAAACGGCTCCCGGCTGTCACTCTAACTACTCAGGAAGAGCCAGGCTCCAAACCAGCCCTGCCAAAACCTTCACAAGTCCTCAACTCAACGGACACAAGCTGAGCACAGTGGTACACACCCGCTATCCCAGATACATGGAAAGCATGTAGCTCAAAATAATTTTACACTTTACCTTTTTCTTTAATTCCTCTTGTTCTTTCTTACTTAAGGTTCGCTTCGCTGTGCTCATTTTTCCAATACTGAATGCTTTAAGTTTGTTTTCTAGAAGAGGCTATGAAAAGAAGGAAAAGGCATGTCTTTACACACACATTAATGCGATCTGTAAACTTAACGCCTACCTTAGCTGATACACAAGCCTTTGAAATGGATCACTTTTTAAAGGTTTGGTTGTAAAGAAAAGCTGATGCTGTCCAAAATGTCAGGTGCCTATGATTTTACTTCCTAGCTCAAGGTCAGTAACAGCCAAAAGTCACATACCAAGTCTCAGAGTAAGAATAAAAGTATAGGGGCTGGGAAGGTGGCTCAGTGGTAGAGCACTTGCCTTGCATGCCTGAGGCCCTGGGTTCGATTCCTCAGCACCACATAAGCAGAAAAAAAAAGCCGGAAGTGGTGCTGTGGCTCAAGTGGTAGAGCGCTAGCCTTGAGCTGAAGAGCTGAGGGACAGCACCCAGGCCCAGAGTTCAGGACCCACGACCGGACCCCCCCCCCAAAAAAAAAGGATAAAGTATATGAAGAGGAGAAACACAGGCATTTCTAGGCAAAAGCAGCAATGGGAGAAAACAGATACCAAATACGGACATGAAGGCACATTTCCATAGCCCATGTCACCTCCCATCTCTAACAGCCTCTGCCTTTATGCATCTTTTATCACTTAGTATACTGCCTTACTCCTCAGCAGCAGCTCTGGTATTTACGAACAGTGTCCTTTGCTGAATGTGTGACCTACAGTGGGTATAGGGTTCAGTGCAAGTACAATTACACACACTGATTTTGAACACCGAGTATCCTTAACAAATACAAAACCTGAAATTTCTTGGACACTAATATGATGCCATCACTGGACAATTCCACATTAAACCTCCTTAAGGGGTTGTGACCAGAGCAAAAGTGTACTGGAGACACAGAAGAAAATGACCTTTGGGCTATGACACAGAAAAGGATTTCCCATTCATTTAGACTTAGGTCCCATGCCCCAGAGCCTTCATGAATATGCAAATAACTCCTAAACCTAAAGCATTTCTGATCTCAAGCACTGTAGATATGGGATATTCAACCCACGTAAGAAAACAGCCCTGCACCAGTGGCTCACGCCAGTCATCCTAGCTACTCAGGAGGCTGAGATCTGAGGATCACTGTTCAAAGCCAGCCTGGGCAGGAGAGACTCTAATCTCCAATAAACCACTCAGCAAACCAGAAGTGGCACTGTGGCTCACGTGGTAGAGCCTTGAGCTGAAGAGATCAGGGACAGCGCCCAGGCCCAGAGTTCAAGACCCATGACTGACCAAAAAAAAAATCCCAGAAAAGTAAAAACGCATTTTTGCTTTGAATTATTAATCAACAAGGCAATCTGTGGTGAGTGGTTAATAACTGCTGATTGGCCATGCTCTTTATTGTGTTTTCCAAATGGATAAACAAAGGACGAGAACGCAGGACAGCACGCTCGCACTCGGCCCAGCCGCCCGCAGGGAGAGCAGCAGCTCTGGGCGCGAGGAATCTGTGCACCCCATCTCGGGTGTCTGGGACTTAGCACCCTACAGTCACAAAGCTCGCGACACCCCACCACATTCTGCCAGGGAAGAGGAAAAGCAATAGCTCTCCTCTTCTATCTGTACAATACCCACTCTAGAAAGGTTCTGATGAGGAGAGTCACAGAGGCTTTCCCGGGTACTTTCATTCCTGTAATTATGTTTCCTTGGGCTCTTGGGCCGCGTCCGGCTTGGTGCATCACTGTCTGAGGGTCCAGAGGCATCCATCTTTACAAAAGGTTAAACACATATTAAAAATCACACACAGCGTTCTGAAAACTAGAAGTAATCCAAGTGTGTAAATACTGACAAATCTCATTGCGCACTATCCAAACCATATTCTTCAATGATCAACATCGCTTTCATTAGCCAAGTCCTTAGGAACACGAACATTTTCAGTAATTCTAATTTGCAGTCAAAAGCTCAAAAGGCAGATTATAGCTATAGTTATTGTTGAAATCATGGGTTCTTGCCGTCATTCCCAAGAAACGTCTCCCAAACAAATACCTAACTCTGAGTCACCAGTTGTTCTTTAAGAATGGATTCCACTGGGGCTGGGAAGGTGGCTCAGGGTAGAGTGCTGGCCTAGCATGCATGAAGCCCTGGGTTCGATTCCTCAGACCACATGCACAGAAAAAGCTGGAAATGGCGCTGTGGCTCAAGTGGTAGACTGCTAGCCTTGAGCAACAAAAGCTCAGGGACAGCACCCAGGCCCTGAGTTCAAGCCCCAGGACTGGCCAAAAAAAAAAAAAAGAACATATTCCATGAAAAAGCAACTCGTTTTCCACTTTCAATTCAAACCATCACACAAGTCCTTCGCCCGAGATAAACTTCACGCTTTGGTTAGTAGGTTATATGTACTTGTTATTCATGTCATATTAAAAAGTCCCATTTGCCAGGCACCGTGGCTCACGCCTGCTGCCATCCTAGCTACTCAGGAGGCTGAGATCTGAGGATCGTGGTTCAAAGCCAGCCTGGGCAGGAAAAGTCCATAAGACTCTTATCTCCAATAAACCACCAGAAAACAGGAAGTGGTGCTGTGGCTCAAGTGGTAGAGCACTAGCCTTGAGCTGAAGAGCTGAGGAACAGCGCCCAGGCCCTGAGTTCAAGCCCCACGACCGACCAAAAAAAAAAGCTATAAACAAAATGTATGTGCGCCACAGAGCAATGCTTCTCTCTACTTTGGAACATGATGCCACAAGAGTGGATTAAGGAGAGCTATTTTAACGGGTATAAAATGTAGTAAGAAAAAAAGTGTATGCACAAACATTTTAAAGCACAATAAAAATTAGTATGAGGTTTCTAACATGGTTTGAAGGAGCTAAGCTATACATATTAGAACAGAAAAAAAGGAGGGTAAATGAACCTTTGGCACAGTGTACACATCAATATAATAATCTTCTACTGGGGCTGGGAAGGTGGCTCAGTGGTAGAGCGCTTGCCTTGCATGCGTGAGGCCCTGGGTTCGATTCCTCAGCACCCATAAGCAAAAAGAAAAAAGCCGGAAGTGGCGCTGTGGCTCAAGTGGTAGAGTGCTCGCCTTGAGCTGAAGAGCTGAGGGACAGCGCCCAGGCCCAGAGTTCAGGCCCCACGACTGGACCCAAAAAAAGAAATCTTCTACTTACATGTGCATCCGAAGACCCAGATGAATGAGCATCCGATGATCTCGTCTACAAATGTGAAAAGGAACCGTTACTAAGTGTTTCTAGGTTACACAAAAGTAATCTTCCCTAACTTTTACCAACTTTTGTCAGCTAACAGAACTGAACAAAGCCAGGTGACTTACGATGACTGCGATCCAAGGCAAACATGTTTCAAGACAATTCTTTAAACTCAGAATGTACATTTTCCAAAATAATATGCGGTAAGTGTTCATGAAATGTATCTGAGACACAGCTACTCTTTTTTGTGCCTCAGGCTGTGGCTTGGCTTTTTCACTCAAGGATGGTGCTCTACCATGTGAGCCACACCTCCACTTCTCGCTTTTTGTTAATCACAGCTAAGAGACTCTCAGACTTTTCGGCCTGGTGGGCTTCCAACCTGGATCCTCAGATCTCAGCCACCCAGCACCCGGCCACAGCTCCCTTTTTATAGTGTAGACTGGAAACACACCACTATTTTTACAAGGCTATTTGTGCAATCTCAGGTCATAAGATCAACTACTGCCCCAACACTGCTGGGGCAGCGACTTCTTGGTACACAGCAAAGAAACCTCCCTTCCCCCCTCCATCCACCCAAAGCCAAATAAACAGATTCTAGCAGCAAGAAAATCTACCCCTTAGCTCTTCCTACAACATACGCATCAGGGTTCGCGCATGTGTGCGAGAGGGAAGGATACAAATTCTGCTGAGAAACAGCTGAAGAGGAAAAGATAATCAAATCTCTAATCCTAAACCGGCATGCTAACAAGCTAGCTGGTGACCCAGGAGAGAATCCAATGGTCAAATAATGACAATGACAGTGCTAACAGTTACAATTTCACATTGATTTCCCTTAATTGATTTACATAGCAGAATACACACCCATAAACTAACTTGCTATTTGCCTGCTCGTCTGTCTGTCTGTCTGTACAAAGAAGCTGAGTTGCAACGACAGTGACCAAATAACACATGAAATTTCTCTGAAATGTTTACTTGAGGACTCAAATGTAAACCTGGTCAATGGCCGATTTTACTTTTGAAGATATTGAGTAGTGAGATTTTATCTGCTTTTTTTTGGTGGGGGGGAGGGGTCAGCCATGGGGATTGAACTCTGGGCCTGGGCACCATCCATCCCTCAGCTCTTTTGCTCAAAGCGAGCACTCTCCCATTTTGAGCCACAGCGCCACTTCTGGTTTTCTAGGGGTTCACTGTAGAAGAGTCTCACAGACTTTCCTGCCTGGGCTGCTTCTAACTGTGATCTCAGACCTCAGCCTCCTGAATAGCAGGATGGCAGGCGTGAGCCACCGCACCCAGCTTTCTTCACATTTTTATTACTGAGGCCAGACGATGAGGTGCAGAAGGAACGGCAGCACACGTGTCATCTCAGCACTCGGGAGGCTGTTACAGAAGGGATCACGAGTTTGAGGCTAGCCTGCGTTACACAGCGGGACCTCATCTAAAAGAAAGGAGTGGCTATAACTACTCCTGTTAGGAGATGGAGAAAGCTGGTGGCTTACAGTTCCTCAGCAGGCTGAGATCCCCACTCTTAGGTCTGAAGCTAGTCTAGGCAGGAAAATCCAAGAGATTCCATCTTGAAAATAAGCGGCAAAAAGCTGGGCAAGAGCCGGGCGCCGGTGGCTCATGCCTGTCATCCTAGCTACTCAGGAGGCTGTGATCTGAGGATCACGGTTCAAAGCCAGCCTGGGGAAGGAAAGTCTGTGAGAATCTTATCTCTGATAAACCACTAGAAAACTAGAAGTGGTGCTGTGACTCAAGCGGTAGAGTGCTTGCCTTGAGCTGAAAAGCTGAGGGACAGCGCCCAGGCCCTGTGTTCAAGTCCCATGACCAAAAAAAAAAAAAGCTGGGCTAGAAACATGGCTCTAATGGTAAAGCATGGCACTAGCCAAGCAAGCAAGCAAGCCAAGCAAGCCCAAGGCCCTGAGTTCAAAACCAAGGTAACAGAAAAGGGAAAGAAAAAAAAATCAAGCAATGGGGGCCCATGCCTGTAATCCTAGCTACTCAGGAGGCTGAGATCTGAGATCACAGTTCCAGGCCACCCCAGACAGGAAAGTCTGTGAGACTCTTATCTACAATTAACTGCCAGAAAACCCAACGTGGAGCTTTGGCACAAAGTGAAAGACTACAAGCCTTAAGCAAAAGAGCTCAGGGACAGTGTCCCGGCCCTGAGTTCAAGCCCCACAAATGACCAAAAACAAGTGAAATCAACTCTTGAGAAAAAGTATCTGACCTGATCCTAACTCCCAGTTCCAGGTATCAATAAAATGAAAAAAACATTAATAGGTTAGAGAAAATTTGGGATTCATGTGTCACAGAAAGGAGAAAATGTAAGGTTACTATGGGTCTGTATAGTTCTGCTCTATCTACTTTGTCTAAACATAAGGCTAAAAATAGTTGTTTTTCACACCAACTAAATCTGCTCCTCTGAGAGCTAGGCAAAAATGAGTCCAGGACAGACAGTGAGAAGTTGGGACTCTCTGAAAAGTCAACCCTAGCTACCCAGCAGACTGAGATCTAGAAACACTAAAGTACGTAGACTACAGATATCTAGAAACGAGAAAATCCAAGAAAACAAATGTCACTTTTACAATATAAATTTCAGCAAGAGGCTGAATGAACTAAAAAAAAAAAAAATCAACTGCCTTCCAATATAACAGCATTAACCTGGGGGCTGGGAAGACTGGGAGAAAGCAGTTTAAAAAAAAAAAGAAAAGAAAAAAGGCAGTATTTATTAAGCGTTGCCTGCTGCCTCATCCAAACCGTCATTCCAGAGATTCAAACAGGAAAACCACAAGAGCCGGGCACACGCCTGTCATCCTAACTACCCAGGTGGCTGAGATCTGAGGATCGCGGTTCAAAGCCAGCCCGGGCAGGAAAGTGGTGAGTCTTCAATTGATCAGAAAAAGCCAAAAGTGGCTCTGTGGCTCAAGTGGTAGAGGGCTAGCCTTGAGCACAAAGAGGCTCAGGGACATCGCCCAGGCCCAGAGTTCAAGCCCCACCACCGACCAAAAACAAAAAACAAACAAAAAAAGAATGCCACCCTCCACTGGACATTGATCAAGACGAACCAAGCAACTCAGCGGCAGCGATGGGAGGGAGGGAACAAGCGGGAAGGAGGGAACAGCTGATGCTCTGCAAAAGGAAAGGAATGTACCTATGGCCCCATGTGGAGGAAATAACTGTATGGTCGAAAACTCCTAGAACTTTATAGACCACAATAGACAATCTGCCCCATGAAGGTTAGAATGTGTTTGTGACTTTAAGCATCACTATCCCACAATACTGTGAAATGTGTGAAATTATGTAATCACTTAATCACAATAAAGACTTTGGAAAAGGAAAAAGAAAGAATGCCACCCCAGCCCCTCACCAGACTGTCACCTCTACACACGACAGCCCTGGAGGTAGCACAGTCTGATGAATTTGCAAACAATAACAGCAGCTAGGAAGATGAATCATGGGACGTGAATTAACCTCAGGTATCACGGGTCCCAGGAGCACTGGCCGGAAGGCAGCCTGGGCTGGCGCTCGGAATGGAACTTTTTTCCAGTTAAGATGAAAGGATGGAAGAAAGTAAACCCCAGTGCAAAAACGGATTACAAGGGAGATGCAAGCAGTGAGGAGGATTTTATTTTTTAAAGGACGACCATCCCCGTCCTCTCCTTCGCGGGAGCAGTGCTGTGTCCGCTCCTGTTTGCGGCGTTGCGTGCTGTCTTGGTGCCAGCCCTGTGCCTGAAGTAATAAAGCTCGAGGGCTCTCCTTTTTGCTCCAGGCTCGTGCTCGACTTAAGCCACAGCTCGGCCTGCAGCTTTTTGGTGGCTAATCATGTGAGCAGTCACACAGACTTTCCTGCTGGGCCTGCCCTGAACGGGGGTCTCAGCCTCCCGAGCTGCTAGGATGACAGGCGTGAGCCACCAGCGTGACTGGACAGCTGGGTTTTTTTTGTTGTTATTGTTGTTTTTGTTTTTGTTTTTTTGGGTCTGGTCGTGGGGCCTGAACTCTGGGTCTGGGCGCTGTCCCTCAGCTCTTCAGCTCAAGGCTAGCGCTCTACCACTTGAGCCACAGCGCCACTTCCGGCTTTTTTCTTTTTGCTTATGTGGTGCTGAGGAATCGAACCCAGGGCCTCGAGCATGCAAGGCAAGCGCTCTACCACTGATCCACCTTCCCAGCCCCAGCTGTTTTTGTTTTTAAGCAAGGAACATAAACTAATGGCTTTTCCAAATAAAGACTCAAAAGGAAGAAATAAAGGGCAGGATAGGGGAAGGTGGGGAGGGAAACAGGTACAAGAAAAATCTACTTAGGGCAAAGAAAGCAAAAAGTAGAGATGAGGAAGACAGTCAGGAAACCCGTGGCATACAGGCTCTAGCCGCCAGCAATGAGATCAGGAGGCAAAGTCAACAGCACTTCACCGATGGGCACCACATCACCCTGGCTAAGCAGAAAGGCTGGAACCATTTCCTGCGGCTTCCACCTTACTTCAAGTGAAAGCCCCTCACCTAGTTCTCAAATGAACAAGTGCTCCCGCACCAATCTCCTCCTCCTCCACCGCTGTCCACCCCAACAGCTCCACTCCCCCTGGAAAGCCACTTTCCCTTTCCTCTCGCTGGACCTCACAACCTGGAGGCACACCGACGCCTTTGCCTGACCGAGGTTTCTAGTTCCCAAGTTTCAATTTGGGTCACCTTAAAGTCCTACCCATCTCCTCCTAAATGCCCACAAGCTTCTCAAATTTCACGTATCTCCAATTCTGCCCTTGTCCTTATTTCTGACACAGAGGGTAACTGCCAATCACTAGACTCTGGAAGTAGAGAAATGCTAGAGCCTGGGTTCTGGACGCAGCCTTCCTGGTGTCTGATCACCCTTCCAGCTTTGCATCCTTCCTATGCACAGTGCAGCAGCACCGCCCTGAGGACTGCTGGGGAGGACTCTCAGCAGAGGCAGAGCAGCTAGGAGCAGCGTTCCTCGCGACTGCTCCGTGAGAGCTGGCCAGCAGCCGCCCTGTCTCAGGGTCATCCTTCCTCATGGCCTGTGACAAGCAGAGCTACATCCTGTTCCTGGGCTGGAAGGTGGCTCAGGGGTAGAGCGCTTGCCTCCCGTGCATGAGGCCCTGGGTTCCACTCCTCGGCACCACATACACAGAAAAAGCCAAAAGTGGCGCTGTGGCTCAAGTGGTAGAGCGCTCGCCTTGAGCTGAAGAGCTGAGGGACAGCAGCGCCCAGGCCCAGAGTTCAGACCCCATGACTGACCAAAAAAAAGGAAAAAAAATCCTGTTCCCCTAGCACTCAGGCTCCAGAGATGACGACTTCCCTTTCTAAAAACCCCCGGCCGGGTCTGGTGTGGTCTAGATCTTGCTGGTGTCACTTTTCAGATGGGCTGTAAAAGATCTATCCACAGGGCACGGAGAGGCCGCCGCTCTCCCAAGGGGGTGAAGAAAGGAGCCGGTTAGGAGAGGCCTGAGGCGGGACTTCCGAGGTTCCTCTCACTCTCCCAGAAAGCGGCGACACACCAGCAAAACCCAACCACTTCCCAATCTATTTCCCTTTACTCCCTCCCTTCCCCTTGCTCAGGTTTTTTATGGGCCTATCTGCAGCCTTCAAAACTCCTGTTGGCTGCTCAAAGGCCTCAACCAATCGAATCCATGCCCTTGGAGCTCCCTCTCCCTCCATCCACCCAATCAGGTGCCACTTCCTCACCGTTCCATGCCTAGTCCTAGGGCTCCCTTCCCCTAGAAGGGCACGCTCCCCACAAGCGGGCACTGTCTAAGACTCCAACGTTTTCTACCTCAACACCAAGTGCAAGACTCAGCAAGCGACAGACAGAGCCTCAGTGTAACTGCTGACGTGACCCACCCAAACAATAGCCTGTCCAACAAAACCACACACCACTGTCAGCATGCTGCGCGGTCCACCTGTGAACACGCAGCACCAGCTACCACGCTGAGCATTACTACCCAAGCCAAAGATTCTGCCTCTCGAGAGAAGCGTCACAGAAACAACCCTAAAACACTTTCAAATTACATCCAAAGCACAACCAGTACACAAAAGCCTCAAGTACACTTTGAGCAGATGAGGTACTTCAATTGTTTTTACCTTCTCAAGCACACATAGCTAACACTACAATATCCTCAAGTGCTACTGGAAAATGTATCTAGGTTTCAAAAATGTTATTTCAGGGCTGCGGTTGTAGTTCACTGATAAGAGTGCAAGGCCCCAACACCTACAAAAGGAAAGAAAAAACTTATTTCAGGTAATACCTGTAACCCTTGCTACTCAGGAGGCTGAGATCTGGGACAGAGGTCATAAGCCAGTCTGGGCAGGAATGCCTGGGGGACTCTTATCTCCAATTTACCACCAAATAAATGGACATGGAAATAAGACTTGATGGCAGAGCACCAGCCTTGAGTAATAAAGCTCAGGGACAGCTCCCAGGCCCTGAGTTCAAGCCCAGGACTGGCACCAAGGAAAAAAAAGTTCCAAAAATAAAAACCAGAAGAAAAGCTAGACTTTTAAAAACCAATCAAGAGCCGGGTTCCGGTGGCTCAAGCCTGTAATCCTTGCTACTTACTCAGGAGGCTGAGATCTGAGGATCGAGGTTCAAAGCCAGCCCAGGCAGGAAACTTCTTGAGACTCTGATCTCCAATAAACCACTAAAAAACCAGAAGTGGCACTGTGGCTTAAGAAAAGCTGGATTTTAAAAACCAATCAAGAGCCGGGTGCCGGTGGCTCACGCCTGTAATCCTTGCTACTTACTCAGGAGGCTGAGATCTGAGGATCGAGATTCAAAGCCAGCCCAGGCAGGAAACTCCTTGAGATCTAATCTCCAATAAACCACTCAGAAAACCGGAAGTGGCGCTGTGGCTCAAGCGGTAGAGTGCTCGCCTTGAGCTGAAGAGCTGAGGGACAGCGCCCAGGCCCAGAGTTCAAGCCCCACGACTGACCAAAACAAAAAAACCCAAAAAACAACAAAAAGAAAAACCAATCAAGAGCCCGTCTCCCGCCTGTCACCCGAGCTACTCAGAGACCCAGATCTGCGGGTCACAGTTCGAAGCCAGCCAAGAGCAGGAAGGTCCCTGAGACTCTAATCTCCAGTAAACTTAGCAAAGCCACAAGTGGTGCTGTGGCTCAAGCGGGGAGCACTGGCCCTGCGCGGAGGCGGCTCGGGACGGCCCCAACCGGCCGAACCCGTGCGTCGATTCGGACCGAGCCCTAGGGGGTCAGCACCGGGCTGCGGGCCGGGGCCGGCGTCCCTCCCCTGCGCGGGGAAGGGGGGCTCCGCCCACTGCCCAAGCCCCG
>NW_012267340.1:2775610-2775944 GCF_000151885.1 Dipodomys ordii
GCGGCCCGGGCCCGTCCAGAGCTGCGGGAGCGCGCTGCGGGGAGGGGACGGCCTGACGCCGGGCAAGTGTGCACACGCACGCGCGCACACACGCACGCACGCGGGGGGGCGCCTCACGGGGGGGGGCGCGTCGTGCCCTTGAGGGTCAGCAAGAAGCCGCTGCCTGGGGCTCCTCTGGCCGCTTTCCTGGTGAGCGTGTGAAGGCCCGGGCCCGGGCCCCGGATGCCGGCCCCCGGGGCCCCCGGACTTGGGACCCCGGCCCCCGGACCCTTGACCCCGGACCCCCGGGATCCCTGACCCCGGATCCCCGCACCCTTGACCCCGGACCGACCCC
>NW_012267340.1:2776835-2784843 GCF_000151885.1 Dipodomys ordii
ACGGGGCGGGGGAGAGCGCGGGGGAGACGAGGCCGGGCGCTCCGCCGCTTGAGCCACGGCGCCACTTCCGGCTTTTTGCTGGTTCCGGGGCTGGATTTGAACCGGGGTCCCCGGGGGGAGGCTGGCCGGGGAGGGTCACGTGGCAGGCCCCCCACGCGCACACACACACAGGGAGCGGAGGTGGGCGTGCGGCCTCCGTGCGCACTGACCGCACGAGGTGGGGACCGGGGGTGTCGGGTCCCGAGTTCGAGTCCCGGGCGGGCGGGGTGCGCCGGGGAGCCGCCCGCCCTCGAACCCAGGGCCCGGGCGGCTCCTTCGGGGTGGGTCTTTGGTCCTCCCTGCCCAGGCTGGCTTCGAACTGCGATCCTCAGCTGTCAGCCTCCTGCGTGGCTGGAAATACACGTGTGAGCCAGAAATGTCCAGTTGCAGAATCGGCAGGAAACGGGCGAACCACAGCAGAGAGGCCCATCCGCTGCGCTGGACATTCACGAAAGCGAAGTAAGCAACTCAAGGGCAGCGACGGGAGGGAGGGAATGAGAGAGAAAGGGGGAACAGCTGACACTCAGCAAAAGGAAAGAAATCACCCCATTTGGAAAAAATAGTTGTAATGACAATGCACCTCGTGAAGGTTAAAAAGCGTTTGTGACTTTTAACTATCAATATGCCACAATACTGTGAATTTTGTGAAATCTGTGTAATCACTTAATCTCAATAAAAATTATTTTTTAAAAATGTCCAGCTCAAGATTAACAGTAGTGCTGTGAAGTCACTCAACAACGTAGGTACTGATACAGGAACCTGTGTGATACTTGGGTCTAGAAACCTAGAGTGTGTGATAGTTACCAGGATATCAGCAAGTTGAGTCTAGGGTAGAAGCAGAAGGCCTTACTATTGCTTTTCTACTACTACTCACGGGCTTTACTGTTGGAAGTACAGATTGGTTTGCCAATTCTGCAGCGTGATTTGGTGCTCCAGGCAAATTAACTATCTTCATATCCTATGACTCCAAAATTCTCTCCCTGACTGTACCTCCCATGCATCTTTCCCTGGGGGTTTATAAGGAAGAACTCATCATTTGTGGGAGGAGCAGCAAATGCACAACATGGAGTATTATGCAACAGTTAAAACGGTGGGTTAAATGTGCACACAACAGTGTAAATTGATTTCAATGGTATGTGCTGAATGGGAAGGAAAACAATGAGAGATAATATAGCATACTATTCCAATAAAAAATACATGCACACAGAGCAAGCAATAAATCACATTTCATCAGAGGAGTACCAAGAGATATACATCAGGCATAATACAATCGTTGCCTCTGGGAGAAGATTTAAAGGGAAATAGGAAAGAGATCACTGAATTATTTAATAATCAGTCATTCACAAGAGGAACAGGACAGCACAGCCTGAACGGAAGAGTACAATGAGAGCTCCATACTTCAGGAGCAGAGAGACAAGAAAACCACGATGGCTCCACCTCTGTCCCTTCCTGAACTCCTGTTCCTGGTCATTATAAAGTCAGCTCCAGGAAAGGACCAACAGGAAAACGGAAAGGTTAAGCCTGGATGAAGTCACAGTGTAGGGTCACCTCTCGCTGCAAAAGGCCCGAAGTGCAGCTCCAATACCAGCTTTGAAAAGGCCGAGAGAGAGGCCCTGAGTTCAAGCACCAGCACAAAGGAAAAACAACAAGATGAGATAGGATGTTTGTGTTTCATATATAGGTATGTGTAGATATATATTTCATAAAAAAGGTTTTCTGATTTTTGGGTTTTTTGTTGTTTATGATGGGTCTTGAACTCGGGGGCCTGGGCGCTGTCCCTCAGCTCTTCAGCTCAAGGCGAGCGCTCTACCACTTGAGCCACAGTGCCACTTCCGGTTTTCTGGTGGTTTATTAAAGATAGTCTCATGGACTTTCCTGCCCAGGCTGGCTTTGAACCGCGATCCTCAGATCTCAGCCTTCTGAGTAGCTAGGATGACAGGCGTGAGCCACCGGCACCCGACTGTGTGTGTGTGTGTGTGTGTGTGTGTGCGCGCGCGCGCGTGTGTGTATAGTTTTAGAACTTGAAGTTTGCAACTGGAATTTTAAATAAGAGGTTTTTGCTCAGGCTGAGAATAGATTAACTATTTTCTTTTGCCACTAGAGGGCAGCTCGCACTTGGGTGATTTTCCACCCCTTTTAATTCTGTGTAATCAAATATGTATTTCAAGACAGAGAATAAAAGGGGTGTAGGTTTTTTATGTAACCATTTTAGAAAAACAAACTCGCTTGCTTAATTTATCAGATTTACTTTTAAAGGGAGGAGCAAGAGGGAATCTCTGCAATTGAAAGCCTGGTAAATCCAGATGCCGTCCTTGTGCGATCAAATGCATGCGTGAAACTTTCTCTTCGGCTCTGAAGTGGGCAGGGAGAAGTCTGACCCGCTCGTAAATAAAAACATCGTAGCCCCAGAGAAGAGCTGCAGTGGGGCAGGAGAGAGGGACTCTGTAGAACCCTGCTCGGGGGCAAATGCCTCTTTAAACAGCTTTCACTTATTTTCATTTGCTTTCAGATATGTAAATATCTTTGTCTGTGGTAGTGCTGGACTCTACCATTTGAGCTACACGCCCAACCTTGTGTGTGTGTACGCGCTTGTGCACACGCGTGCTCATTTTTCAGGTAGTCACATTTTTGCCCAGGGCTGACTTGAACTGCTCTCCTTCCAGGTAGCCATCCCACCATGCTGGGCTTGGTTGTTGATGTGGTATTGCCTTCCACCCAGACACACCAAAGTCCTGAGTAGCTGGGATTACAGGTGTGAGCCACAGCATCCTGCTAGACCCACTTCCTTTTTTATTTTTTTGTCAGTCATGAGGCTTGAACTCTGGGCTTGGGCTTTGTCCCTCAGCTCTTCAGCTCAAGGTGAACAATGTACCACTTGAGCCACAGCGCCACTTCCGGATTTTCTAGTGGTTTACTGGAGCTCAGAGTCTCACAGACTTTCCTGCCTGGGCTGGTTTTGAACCCCGATCTTCAGATCTCAGTCTTCTGAGTAGCTAGGATGACAGGCGTGAGCCATTGAAACCCAGCCTGAGATCTTGAAAACACCTAGCATTGTTTTTTTTTTTTTTTTAAATAAAGTGAGGGGGAATGGGGGAGAGGAAGGCGGCTCAGTGGTAGAGTGCTCACCTAGCACACATGAAGACCTGGGTTCGATTCTTCTGTGTCAGACATAGAAAAAGCCAGAAGTGGTGCTGTGGTTCAAGTGGTAGAGCACTAGCCTTGAGCAAGAGGCTCAGGGACAGTGCCCAGGCCCTGAGTTCAAGCCCCAGGACTGGCCCCCCAAAAAAGTTACTCAATTCTATTGGGTGCATGAGTGGGATAAATACTGGACTTCTCTGTTCCGAGGGCTTGTGTGTCCCACTGCCTTGCTGGGCCACCTTGGGGCTCCACCGCAGCCACCCTGGCCCCAAACACGATTAACAACATCCTGTAGTTTGGGGGAACCTGAGTTTTTGAAGAAATGCAAATTAATTCCCTAAACGCCTTGTGCTTTGTTCTCTTCCCAACATTATCTATTTTCTTTAAAAATATCTGTCATCCCTTTCCTATTATAAAGGAATTTAGTGCCACTGGAGGAATTAATTTATCTGACTAATGGATATCAAATGATCTCGGCTCCATTTAATGTTGTAGACCACAGCTCAACGGGGCCATTAACAAATGCGCTTGTTTCGGCGTTAATCCCTGCAGTGTTGTGTGCTGGTCATGGGACCTGCGGCTCTGTGGTTCCTCACAAGCTTACCCTACCGACCAGCAGAGAAGCAACAAATAATTTCACAAATGCACTCGTGTGAGTTTTTGATTCTCCCCTGCACGCTCAGAATAATAGATCAGGGACAGGTGCACCTCAAGACACTGCCTTTTCTTCTTCTAGGCTTGGAAAGTTTTTGGAAGTGTTTTGATCATTGTACGAACATTCACCAAGTAGCTGCTATGCGATGGGGGCTGAGGGCAGCTCCTGCCAGCAACGCCCCTGCCCTTGCAGGGGAGAGATGAATAAGTATGTGTGCGCTACATAAGGAGTTATCCGCGTCAAGTAGTGAAAGTGCGAGAAGATGAGGGCACAGGCAGAGTGTGGAGGCTGTCCTCTTAGACCCGGTGGGCCACAGTGTCCCGGGAGGTGGTGATGCTGGACACAGATAGAAGGGACACTGCAAGGCGATCAGCTGAAGCAATGAGGAACAGCCCGTGCGAGGGTCCTGGGGTAGCTGCCAGTTCATCCATGAGTCAGGAAAAAAAGGCATGCCTTAGTGAAAGTGTGGTCAGCAGAGCCAAGGCGCCCCTGAGCCTGGTAGAGCCGTGCGGCCCCCAAAGTCTGTCCTGGTGGCACAAACTGGGGACTCAGAGCAGCGACAGCAAGGCTGGTCCCAGGGAAGAGGAGAGGACTCCTTCCCATCCCTCGGTAGGGGCAGTTTTCTGCCTCCTCTAGGAGGCTGGGGTAGGTAGAGTCTCAAGTCTTAGCTCCAATAAACCAGCAAAAAGGCTAGAAGGGAAGCCGGGTGGGCGCGGTGGCTCACACCTGTCACCCAGCTACTCTGGAGGCTGAGCCCTGAGGATGGGTTCAAAGCCAGTGGGAGGAGGAGGAGGAGGAAAGCCTGGGGTACTGGGAAGCTTTCCCGGCTGTTTCTTGGGTGCAAATGCGTTTGTCCCAGGGGAAGCTACTGATAAGCTTGGGGGTGCTAATCTGCCCCCCCCACTCACATCACTGCTTCTCAAACTAAAAACAAGGCCGCTTCCCAAGCAGCAGCCCAGGCAGCCTCTCGCGGCGGCTCTGGGCTCTGTGTGAGCCTGCATAGATCGAGGGCTGGGGCTTTTGAAAGAAGAGAACTCGGGCAGAAATGGGAGATGCGGCTGACAGACTGAAGTGGAGCCGTGGCAGCCTTGAGCCTGAGGACAGCACCCGGGGCCGAACTCAAGCCCCAGTACTGACACCCACACAAACCACACACATCGCAATATTTAATTCCTCATATCAGTCTTTTTATTAGTCTTCTTTCTGCTGGACTGAAATTTGAACTTGGGGCCTGATGTTTGCTGAGTAGCGACTCTACCACTTGAGCCACACCTCCAACCCTTTTTGCTATAAATGCTTTACATATAGAGCCTCCTGGTTCTGTCCGGGCTCACTCTGGACCTCCAAGTCTTCTACCTCGGCCACCCTGGCAGTCGAGGTAAATGGGAATATGCCACCATGCCTGGCTTTTTTGTTGCTGTTGTTGCCAGTCCTGGGGCTTGAACTCAGGGCCTGGGCCCAGCCCATTGTTTCTCAGTTTTTAGATAAAATATGAGACTTCGAGAGTTTATTTCCTTGGAAGACAGTGCATGATTAACAAATAAAACCGGCATGCTTTCTTCCAAGTTGTATTGACAGCTCATTGTCCTTATTAGACAACACCAAATTTGCTGTGGCGTGTGTAATATATGCTTTCTTTTATTAGTGGAGCAAGAAAACATAAAAAACTTCTGTTTGGGGCTGGGAAGGTGGCTCAGTGGTAGAAGCGCTTGCCTTGCATGCCTGAGGCCCTGGGTTCGATTCCTCAGCACCACATAAGCAAAAACGAAAAAAGCCGGAAAGTGGCGCTGTTGCTCACAGTGGTAAAGTGCTAGCCTTGAGCTGCAGAGCTGAGGGACAGCGCCTAGGCCCAGAGTTCAGGCCCCACAACCGGACCCAAAAAAGAAAAAACAACTTCTGTTTGGACAAGATGAACATCATCAAAGAAAACCAAGTTGAAAAAGCATTTGCGGGGCTGGGAAGGTGGCTCAGTGTAGAGAGCTCACCTAGCATGCATGAAGCCCTGGGTTCGATTCCTCAGCACCACAGACACAGAAAAAGCTGGAAGTGGTGCTGTGGTTCAAGTGGTAAGTGTGTTAGCCTTGAGCAAAAGAAGTTCACGGACAGTGCCCAGGCACTGAGTTCAAGCCCTGGGACTGGCAAAAAAAAAGAAAGAAAAAGGAAGGAAGGAAGGAAGGAAAAAGAAAAGAGAGAGAGAAAGAAAGAGACAGGGCATTTGCCGGTTGCTACGGCCTTGCACATGGACTGGATTTTGCAGTCAGGACTTGAGTCTACCCAAACCCAGGGCTTCCAGGGAGCTAGAACCGCGCTGCGGCTCAGGGCACGGGCTGGCTCCTGCCCCTGAACCCAGGCCCCGGCTCTCCCAGGCCAGGCCTGTGGCTGGGGTTCTCCGGCAGCAGACCCTGCTCCAGTCACGAGCTTGGTCTGTCTCCCAGCACACACACCTGCGGGTGACAGCAGCCACCCCGCCGTCTCTATCTGCCTTGCCAGACAGAATGCCAGCCAGACAATGCCAGCGCTGCCAACAGGGCACCAGGGGTCGGCTGTAAAAACCAGCCCGCGAGGACCCGGGGAAGAGTTCCAGATCTCAATTGTGAGAATGAAATGAATTTTTCCTTCAGATTGGTGGTAAGTAAGGGAAAAGCTACAGCGCTGTCCCCATTGATTAACACCTTGTATGTAGTTTTGCTGTTTCCTGAGTTCGTGTGTGTGTGTGTGTGAGTATGCATGCGCACACATGCATGTGTCAGTACTGGAGCTTGAACTCTGGGCCTGGGCGCTGTCCCTCAGCTCTTCAGCTCAAGGCTAGCGCTCTACCACTTGAGCCACAGCGCCACTTCTTTTTCTGTGTATGTGGTGCTGAGGAATCAAACCCAGGGCCTCATGCATGCAAGGCAAGCGCTCCACCACTGAGCCACCTTCCCAGCCCTAACGAGTTTTTCTATACTCACATTCAGTTAATTCTACTTCTTTGCTTGAGGCGACTTTCCTATTATACTTTTCCCAATTATATAATTAGCTGCTTATGAAGCAAAGAGGGAATTAGATCTTAAGACCAACAATTTTCACATGCTCGGGTTGTTTATAGACTCACAAATACCAACCTTTTTTTTCTGAGTTGTCCAGCATTCAGACTTAGAAATCCTAAACTTGAATGAAATGCTTAACTCTCCCTTAAAAAAAATCTATTTAAATAACTTCAGTAAAACTTCTTTATATTAAAAAGAATCCACAAAGCAAAAATGTGTGATAGAGGTCAGAAAGACACTGTGCCCAAGTTTACCTTTGGCCGGATTATGTAAGCGTTTGTCAAATCAATGACTAGTGGAAATTATTTCAGACAGAAACTTCTAAGGACACTGTGAATGTTTTCTAGACTTTGGTAATACCCATTGGTATGGGGTCATAACTAAATAACCCCATCCATAACGCAAATCCACCCTGACCTGCTTTCGGGGGGCTCTTCCTTAACCCATTTGTGGGGTGTGCCTCGGGACCAGGAGAGTCTTTATGTTCACAGTAAACCAAGAGAAATTTAAAACGTTGAACACAGTTCCGTGATGGAACTGTCTCCCTACCAGCCCTCCTCTGGCCAGGGCGGGGCCCAGTGGGACCGAACAGCTGGCAGCAGCCTGGGCCGGGGCCAAAGCTGTTCCCTGCGCCACCAAACCGGCTTCTTTGGGGCCCTGCTGTCTTCTGTTTGCTGCTCTGCAAAATGGGTAAACACCACAAGGACTTGACAACTGTGAGGACAGACGGACACAAGGACTTGACCACCGTGAGGACAGACGGACACAAGGACTGGACAACGTGAGGACAGATGGACACAAGGACAACCGTGAGGACAGACGGACACAATGACTGGACAACCGTGAGGACAGACGGACACAATGACTGGACAACCGTGAGGACAGACGGACACAATGACTGGACAACCGTGAGGACAGATGGACAGGAGGACAGCCATGAGGACGGAGGGACAGGCCAGGGCTCATCCCCCGCAGCCCTGGCGGCCGGCGGGGCAGGGTGGTCCCTGCGCCGGGTCAGGACTTTGCTCCTCCTCTGTGTTCTGCATTGTTCGCTTCTGCCTCTGCCTCTCCACACCGGAGCCACCGCCTGGCCACCGCCTAAGCCAGACGCGGGGTTCCATCCAAGCCAGGGCTCCCTCCCCCTCCC
>NW_012267340.1:2786049-2786488 GCF_000151885.1 Dipodomys ordii
CTGCTCCGCTGGGACCAGGTCCCCGAGGACTTCGTGGAGCGCTTCATCCTGTCCGGCTACCGGCGGCCGCCCAGCTCGGCGCGCGAGTGCCTGGCGTCGGTGCTGCGGCCCACCAACGAGACGCTCAACTTCTGGACGCACTTCATCCCGCTGCTGCTCTTCCTCGGCCGCTTCGGCCGCCTGCTGCTGCTGGGCCCCGACGCGGCGCCCGAGCCGCTGCCCTTCCACCACCCCGGCCTGCTGCCGCTCTGGTGCTACGCCTCGGGCGTGCTGCTCACCTTCGCCGCCAGCTGCGCCGCGCACGCCTTCGGCAGCGCCTCGCGGCGCCTGCGCGCCGCGCTCTTCTACCTGGACTACGCCTCCATCAGCTACTACGGCTTCGGCAGCACCGTGGCCTACTACTACTACCTGCTGCCGGGGCTGCGGCTGCTGGACGCGC
>NW_012267340.1:2787111-2795931 GCF_000151885.1 Dipodomys ordii
GGGGTGAGGTGGGGGCTGGTCCGCTCTGGGGTGCCCACCTGTGCCCCCCTCTCTCCCTCCCTCCCTCTGCAGGGTCTGGGGAGTAAGGGGGTAAGTTGGGGGCTGGTCCGCTCTGGGGTCCCCCCCCTCTCTCTTTCTCCTTCCCTCCCTCCCTTCCTGGGCCCCCCTCCCTCTGCAGGGTCTGGGGAGTAAGGGGGTGAGTTGGGGTCTGGCCTGCTCTAGGGGGTGCCTACCTGTGCTCCTCTCTCCCTCCCTCCCTGGGCCCCCCTCCCTCTGCAGGGTCTGGGGGAGATAAGGGGGTGAGTTGGGATCTGGCTCGCTCTAGGGGGTGCCTACCTGTGCCCCTCTCTCCTCTCTCTTTTTCCCTCCTTCCCTCCCTCCATGTTCCCCTCCCTCCCTGCTCCCCTCCCTCTGCAGGCTCTGGGGGGTAAAGGGGTGAGTTGGGGGCTGGTCTGCTCTTGGGGCACCTACCTGTGCCCCCTCTCCCTCTGCAGGACCTGGGGGATGAGTTGAGGGGTGACCTGCTCTGGGGTGCCCATCTGTCCCCCTCTGTCTCTCTCTGTGCAGGTTCTGGGGGTGGGGAGGGGAGGGGTGGCTCTTGGTTTTTAGAAGAGGAAGGTGGGGGGGCTGCACAGGGACCCCCTCCCCCCAGTCCTCGTGGCAGGGTTGGAAGGAGAGAGGGGAGGACCAAGTGGTTTTCGCCCCGGGGCGGCCAGCGGGAGTCAGGCCCGGCCAGCCCTCTTGGGGCAGCCGCTCTGTCTGGGTGGCTCTCCAGTGACAAGTAGCCCCGAAGGAGGGGGGGGATCAGGTTATGGGGGTCAAGAGGAAAAGCAGCCAACCCACTGGACCTCCTCCCGCAGCGCCCCTGGGTCCTCCTGAGGAACGCCCCCAGCCGTCCAAGAAGGGAGCTCTGTCCGCAGAGAACCCCAGGGCTTTTCCCCTGCTAGAAAAACAAGTGCATGGAAGTGAACCCAAGTCAATCATTGCAAAAAAGAAGAAAATGTTTCTCAGATGTTATTTAAACAATAGTAATAATAATAATAATATATACAGTGATTTGTGTGGCATCATTCGTCAAGGCCTGTGATCACGCACCGTGTCCTCTCACCTAGTTTTGAATCTCAGCCTTCAGAGAAGCCGCACATACTTGAACTTGGCCGGGAGAGCAGGCGGCTCTCAACTTCTCAGCTACTGTTTCCCAGCAGTGTTTCCAGAAGGAGTGAGTGAGTGAGTGTGTGTGTGTGTGTGTGTGTGTGTGTGTGTGTGTGTGTGTGTGTGTCATGGATCCAGCTGTGAAGGACTCCGCTGTAGGGATTCTGGGCAGACGGTGGGTGAGGAGCTGGAATGATGGGAACACGTCCCAGGTTTCTGTGAACGTTCACGTGTCCACACAACCCGTCCTGCTCGTTGTTGTTGTGTTTTGTTTTCCCATACGTCTGTTTTGATTGTTTTTTAATCTTACGCTCTTCTCGAGTTGCCACTGGAATAAATGCACCTTTGGAAGCAATGCCCCAAATCACTGGTCCTCAGACAAGTTTGTTTGCACTGGGGAGATGGGCAGGAAGAAGTGGTGTGGCGGCGGTGGTGGTGGTGGTTCCTTTTGATTTTTATTCTGGTAAATCCGGAGTTGACATTCCACCCAAGATGGCAGGAGAAGAGGGTGCTGGTTTTTAAACTTTGGCAAAAGCCTGAAGTCACTCGCTTGTGAGCATTTATTTGGTCTTCCTGGCAAGAGAGGCGCAACCCAGCAGTGGGCCAGCCGTGGGTGGCGTGAGAGGTCCCCCGTGCCATCTGTCCTTGCCTGCACCACACAGGTCACACTGAGGAACACAATGATGATGACGTGGCACCATGAAGGTCAAGGGGCACAGGACCGAGGTTGTAGCTGAAAGCGTTGAGTAATTGGCAGTCACCCCCAATCCTTGAAAAACGTTTGCAAACCCCAAGATACCGCGTGGCCAGCTGGGCCTGTGCTTTGTGGTGGCCATAGTTTCTGGTCTTTGTTTTAAAGGTGTTTTTCTTCAACGTTGTCGAGACAGCAGCTTGTGACAGGCAGAGACCACCACCACAGCTTATTTTTTATTTTTTTTAACACACTTTTTGGTAAGTCATTTTGGTGCAAGCCAGTCCACGAATGGAGTCTGCACGTGGCTGTGTGCTGCCCGCCAGGTCCTAGGAGCACTGAATGGAGCGCGGGTGACGGCGGCGGTGTTCCTTAACAGCTGCTTTAATTCACTGCTGTGGTGAAGCCAGCACACATTTCCCCGCAGAGGCCGGCTCCACATGTGTGCGTGCCCGCCAACACGCACGCCCCCGCTACACATCTCTGGGTCCGCATGCCAGGCAGGGGGGGTCTCCTGGGACGGTCAGTATGCTTAGCCTCACTCCTGACCAGGGTGGGGGTCTCACTGTGTAGAGAACGCAGAGTCTCCTGTGAGCTGACCTCATGCACCCTGGTGGAGAGCAGGGTATTTGCCTGGCATCGCTTTCTCTCTTGAGCCCCCAAAGAAGGCTCTCTTGGAAGTGCCAGAAAGAGGCAGAAGACTCAGGAAGGAACTTGGGGGGACGGGGCGCATCTGGAAAGGATCTGTGAACTTCAGAACAATCAGACCCCAGCTCTGGTCCTGTTAGGTGTTTGTAGGTCTCCTCGCCCTGTGTCTTTGTCCTTAAGCAGAGGTCGCCTAGGGATAAAATTATACCCGTATCGTTTTCAAGTGATTATGATCCACGAGCAGTGAGGTGACACTTTCCCTGGGAAAGGCTTCCACACAGAGCGGGGGCCTGCCTTCTGCCCCCCTCGGCTTTTCCTCCCTCACTTCCCCGTGTTGCTCCTACCTGAGCTGCTGTATACCACCTAGACTGTTGGGCAAAGTGACACACCAGTTAAAACGTGACTCCGCTTCATAAGCGCAAGTAGGTATCACGTACAGTACTTAAGATCAGGGGTGATCTTTCTCCACGAAGCAGGCTGTTGGCTAAGTGACGTCAGATTTCTAGAGGGAGACAGGGCATGCTGTTTTAGAAGCCAAGATTTACTGGGTCTGCATTTGCCGGGGACTGTTCAGGTTTCTCACACGTTTTTGGGGGGCAGGGGTGAGAATAATTTGGCAATCAGAAAAAAAAAATAACCTTTCCCATACTTTGCTATCCTCTCCATTTTTGCTACATCCGTGACAATTCGGTTTTACTTTATTGTATTCAACTGTTTGATAACCCAGAGGAATTCAAGCCTTTGCTCTATACGATCTATTTTGGCATTAATGTTTGGAACTGAATTATGTAATGTGTGTGTGTGTATACATATATACATATTGTTAGTCGTGATCTAGGTGACATATCAAGGAACAGCATCTCCCAGGCATACCCGGGAAACGCTTGTGTCTGTCTGCCGCATCCTCACCCCTGTGGTTGGATCTCCAGGGCTGGTCCAGGCCGACTTACTGGTGGTGAAAGGAGTTTTCCCCCTTGCATTTCCCTCCTTGCATTTGAGGCGAAGAGGGTGACTTTGCTAGAGACCAGAAGTGGCGTTCTTCCTCTGTGCCATGACTGGCTTGTAAAAATAAACATCTCCCTCCCCCCTCCCCCTTCCACTGGCCATAACACTCTCCATAAATAGCCCAGGGAGAAAGTGGGGCCACGGCCGCCAGAGTGGCCCTCACATGCTTCCATTCATAAATCCCGCCTGGAAGCGCTGACGGTCCTAGAACCCGCACTGGCCTCATTCCCCATCCCTGGAGTCATTTCTAAGAAAGGTGGAACTGGGGCGGTGGGTTTTTCTGATTTTCTTTTTCCGACATGCTGAATTTGGTGGTTAGCATCAATAGTAGGGATTTTGTGTTTAAATCTTGAAATCTCAGCGCTTTACTTCATCTGCACAAAGCTATGGTGAAAGACAGGTAGGGAAGGAGTTAGCTCCTTTTCAGGGCTGTGTGTTCAGTTGTGTGTGCCCTGCTCTGCATGATTAATACATGACCCGTGATACACACAGATGTTAACTGGATATCATATATAATATTTGGATATAGACTCTTAATTGGCTGCATTGAACTGTTAAATAAAAATAAAAAACTAAGAGCTGGCTTCTTTTTGGGGGGAGGCAGGTACTAAGGCTTGAATTCAGTTCTGGGTGCTGTCCCTTAGCTTTACTCCACTCAAGGCTGGTGCTCTACCATTTGAGCCACACGCCCAGCTTTTTGCTGCTTCATTGGAGATCAGAGTCTCCTGGTTTAATAATGACTTGATTTTATTTCCCTAAAATTAGACATAGTTCAAATAGACAGGCATTAGGAGATAGTGCAGTCTCCTTTGAAGTCATGTTCTTGGTCTGCCATGTATTGCCAGACAGCAAAGCAAGCAAGTCTAAATACACCACAACAGAAAACTCTCAGGGCTGGGAAGGTGGCTCAGTGGTAGAGCGCTTGCCTTGAATGCATGAGGCCCTGGGTTCGATTCCTCAGCACCACATAAGCAGAAAAAAAAAAGCCGGAAGTGGCGCTGTGGCTTAAGTGGTAGAGCGCTAGCCTTGAGCTGAAGAGCTGAGGGACAGCGCCCAGGCCCAGAGTTCAGGCCCCACAACCGGACCCAAAAAAAAGAACAAAACCTTTGGGCTGGGGATGTGGCTCAGTGGTAGAGTACTTGCCTAGCATGCATGAAGATGAGGCCCTGGGTTTGATTACTCTGTATCACATACACAGAAAAAAAAGCTGGAAATGGTACTGTAGCTCAAATGGTAGAGTGCTAGCCTTGAGCCAAAGAAGCTCAGGGACAGTGTCCAGGCCCTGTACTCTTTTGGAAAGTCTCATCTTTGTCTTGGGAGTTAAATACCTTGAACTCTTACCTATGTTGATCTTAAAAATGTAAACACTGCACAATTTAAAGAAGGATGCAAACCATTAAAAAAAAAACACGTCATATAGGTTCTAGGTGTGTAACAAGGGTAAACGTATAAGGCTTTTCTTTTGTTTGTACTAGGCCTTGCGCTCTTCCTTGGCTTTTTCACTCAAGGCTCTCCATTTCTGTTTTGTTGTTGTTGTTGTTGTTTGTAATTAATCAGAAGGAAGAGCCTCACAGACTTTCTTGCCCACGCTGGCTCCAAACCTTGATCCTCAAAGCTCAGCCTCCTGAGTAGTTAGAAT
This sequence comes from Dipodomys ordii, assembly GCF_000151885.1. Classification (NCBI taxonomy): domain Eukaryota; kingdom Metazoa; phylum Chordata; class Mammalia; order Rodentia; family Heteromyidae; genus Dipodomys; species Dipodomys ordii. Next base: position 2,792,247 of record NW_012267340.1, read on the forward strand.
GACAGGTGTGAGCCACCGGCACCTGGCTTACAGGGCTTTTGCTTTGGATTTTTAATTCTTGTTAGAAACCTCATTAAATGTCCTCTCCTGGGAAGGCTTAGCAGAGAAACGTCTACTTTTCTGCCAGGCTGGTTTATGATGAGAGCAAAATGATCCTAACCAGTACCCAAGCACCCAGGAATAACATGGGTGACAGTTTCAGTGGTGGGCGTGGAGCGAGAGGGAAAAGCAGCCAGCCAGCCCACAGCCCTGAGCACGCCGTCCTCAACATGTCTTCCAAGTGGCTAAAAGCCTCACACCATCCCTACGTGGGCCAAGAGAAAGCTGTCATGTGTTTCGGGATTAAGGGAGGGTCCTGAGGCTGCTCTTTGCTCTACAGAAATAACTTTTCCTACCCCAGCCTGAAGGCACCCATGTGCCCCAGCTTCAGCCTGGGAGAGAAAAGGCTGCGAAAAGCATCCCACGGTATATAGGCCTTCCACCATCTGCCTTATATCTAATCTAAGGACTTACGTACAATGATTGTACTCAAATGTGCAGTGAAGAAGTGTCACCCTTCCATTCCATTCCTCATCGAGTCAGGAGCAGAGGAGAGATGTCCCAGTGGTCAAGTAGAAACTCCTTGTACCTGGTCCTTAAAAAAAAAAATTAGGTCCCAGTATCAGGGCTTGAACTCAGGGCCTGGGGGTGATCTCTTAGCTACTTAGATGGCTGAGATCTGAGGATCAAAATTCAAACCAGCCTGGGCAGAAAGGTTTGTGAGATTCTTATCCCCAATTAACCAGCAAAAAAGCCGGGAACAGAGGTGTGGCTCAAGTGGTGAAGCACCCATCATGGGTGAAAATGTAAATGGACAATGCCCAGACCCTGAGTTCCCTCCCCACTCCAGGCACAAAAATAAAACCAAACAAAGCCCAAAGCCTCTAACTGATCACGTAAACCCGGGGAAGACGAAGATGAGAAGGGTTGAAGTGGGGGAGAGGTGTCTAAGTATCAGTTCTGCAGCTTCCCTAGGGCGGCCTGAACTCCCTAACATCCCGGGCTGTCCCAGGAACCACACTCAAGTAGGGTGAAGACACTGCTCTCCCTTCTTTCTTGGGTGTACTGAAATGGGGGTGTATCCTATAAAATCCCAAACTCCCCCACACCCATTCCTTCAGTGCCACCCCACGCATGTCTGTGACCCCCGAGATGGCCCCAGGCTCTCTACCCACATACGTGTGCTGGTGACTGGACACAGGGTCTCCTGAGAAATCACAGAGGATTTCCCAAGTTCTGTCTTGAAACGTTCTTTGAGTTCCACTGCCCACCCTTCCCCAGCCCCCCTGCCCCACAGTCCCTAGAATAGCTAGCTGCTCAGGGGGTTGGGCTAGTTTAGGGTCTAGTTTGGTCCCGCCTCTGCCATGGGGTCCAGGGGGCCCTCCCCATCCCCCCACTTCCTGCCCGTCTCTCCTGTCCCTGCAGGAAGGAATTTTGGGAGATGGCCTCAAGTTCCTCCCAAAGTCAAACCCTTGTCCTGCGGGGCCTGTTCAGGGCTGAGGAACACAATCTGAGCACCGAGAGGATGTGGGGTACCCATGGGGTCAGGAGCAGATGCCCATCTTGGGCCAGATGGACCCACAATGGGGGTGCGGCTTACCCTGAGGCCTGGTCGTGGCCCAGGGCACAGGAACTGGACCCTGCACACCGCTGGCGGGCGCTGTGGGCTCTGAGCTGCTGCCTCTCGGCCCCACAGCCTCACTGTTCCCATCATTTCAACCTTGTCCCTCACACAAGGCACTTTCCCCGCTGCGGGGTCCCTCTCCTCAGCTCTAACCTCAGCTGGGAGGATGTGTTGCTCTATCACCAGCATAAGGACAGAATGAAGCATGCTAGACCATTTCGTCCAGCGTCCAGTGCGGGGATTTGCAGGACATTGTTTTAGCCAAACCCTCAGAACCCTTAGCACACATGACAAACAGCCCAAGGAAACACCCCAGGAAAAAAGAAAACAAACACACAAACAAATCACCAAATGAAGGCTTCCTTGGGTTCACTGTCTCCCAGAAGAAAAACAAACAAACAAACCTTAAACGTATTTTAAACTCTTCAATGAGCATATTAAAATGGCAAACAAAAGCAAGGGAGTTCATTGTATTCATACCCGCATCTAACCTACCAAAATCAAGGGACCATCTCCATCTACAACGTGATGCTGGGGTGGTCAGAGCTCCACAGCCCCAGGAGTCTCTTCCCTGAAACTTACATCTGGCTGAGCCTTTTCCTTCCTTCCATCTCAGGCCAAATGTCACCACCTTTGACCCTGGAGAGGAGACAGCTGGCCTCCCCGCCCCCACTTCCCCCCCACCCCCACCCCACCATGCACACGTGTGCAACCAGGACTTTGGTGTTGTCTTTCCTATACACAATTTATCACCAGGCACAATTAATTCCCTTGCTTCGCATTCTTCTCTTCCCATGGGAAGACTAAGTTGGGAAATTAAGCAAACACTCCCCCCTCCACCATCTCCCACACAGTGTCTGGAGTATTGTATTGTAGGTACCACTTTATACGTGACAGATGCACTCATTAATAAGTGAAGAAATGAAGGCGCTACCACGGGATGGGTAGTCCTAATGGTAGAAAACTACTTGCTTCTAAGCATGAAGACTTCTAACAAGAGGAGAAGGCCGCTTCAGCTTTTTATGTGTGCCATACAACCCTCAGTCACAGCTAACATCCATGCACCAGAAAAGCCTTTTCTGCGCATACTTGTGAGTGAAGAAAAGACATGGTTTTGCTCCCTGACTAGTGATTACAGTTAAAGGCAGTTGGATTTGCATGTTTTCTAGGACATTAGATTTTCAAGCCCCTAGGAATAAAGGCCAGGTTTTCCTAGACCTGAAAGAGATGCGTGAGGCTGTATTCCTGGAGATGATGAAGTTTTTGTTTTTTGTTTTTTCTTAAAGTAATGTTGAAAAAAATAGAATAACAGCACAGGGTACATCTTACCCCAGCTACAAACAAACTACCCCAAACTGGCCAAGAAGACAGCGCAGCATCATGGGAATAATGATATAATATTGGAACAGCCCAAAGGGTGCAGAATCCTCACAGGGAGGGAAAGCAGCCTTCTGCAGATTGCTCTTGCTGATTCATCTCAGGCAATAACAACTGAGTCACTGCCTATCTACTTGCCTGGGATTTGCTAAATTTCTCTCTCTCTCTCTGACTGGGTGACAGAAGCACCTTTTATTTATTCAAGAGGCTATCCGAAATGGATGTCAATTTAAGATTAAAAATCAATATATATCCGCCATGCTAAGAATAAAGTTTTGACACAGGAAAACATCACATGACACCGAGCGTAAACGAAGGAGGGCCAGCTCCCTACGTGTGTAGGCTAGCCGTGAGAATCCATAAGAGAACTGATGAGGTCGCTTAAAGGTACGCCTATGTAATCCTAGCTCCTCAGGAGGCTGAGATCTGAGGATCACGGTTCGAAGCCAGCCCAAGCAGGAAGGTCTGTGAGACTCTTATCTCCAAGAGACCCCCTTAAAAAAAAAGAAGTGGAGCTGTGGCTCGAGTGTTAGAGTGCTAAACTCGAGCAAAGACAAGTGAGAGTTCAAGGCTCTATGTTCAAGTCCCAAGACTGGCATGTGCACACACACACACACACACACACACACACACACACACACACAA
>NW_012267340.1:2795991-2812406 GCF_000151885.1 Dipodomys ordii
CACATGCACACACACACACACACACACACACACACACACACACACACAAAGTGTATCTATGTACTGTGTTAAGAGCCTATCACGGGAGAGTATTTTTGATAAAAGTAACTAGTCACCTTAGGAGTGAGAAGAAATCATTCAAACCTATTTCTGGGGAAGCAATGCACTTAAGACAATAAATGTGTGTGTGGTACCATTTCTAATGGTTCCATCTTCCGCTATGAAATGGTGAGCAAGTCAGTGTTTTCCAAACCTGGTTAACACAGTAGAAAGACTGAGAGAGCTTGGCAGCCAGCTGATTCCCAGGTTCTGTCCCCAGAGAGTCTGGTGGCGCAATCTGCCAGGGCTTTGGAACTTTTAGTTGAGAAAGCTCCCTCAGGAGGGGTACGATGGTGCCCACCTGTAATCCAGGCCACTTTGGTTCTGGTTTTAGGAGGATTACAGTTTGAGGCCAGCCCGGGCTGCCTTCCCCCCTCCAAAAAAAAAGAAAAAAAAAAGTCATCCTACAAACAGTAAAAGGTAAAGGACCAGGGTCAGTGTAGCTCAAACGGTAGAGAACTTGCCAAGCAAGTAAGAGGCTGTGAGTTAATAACATGAGAAAATAAAATAAAATCAGACGTAAATCAAAAGCTGCCTTGTTCAGGGCCTTTTGCGGATAGAGGTCTCTTCCAGAGTACGATACCAAAGGAATCTATCTATCTAGGCATATGATAGATATATAGATCTATATATACATATGCTTAGATAGATAGATATCTTTTTTTTTACCATGGGTTCCTCTAATTGTAAAGGACTCAATTCTCACTAAACCAAAATCTGCTCCTGACCAGAAACTGCACTATACTTAGAGTACAGCCACAGGGCAAGTCTGCTCATTTTCTGCCTGTGGTTTTTTTTTAAATATTCCACAAGCTAAAAATAGTTTTGATATATTTAAATGGTTAAAAGCAAAACAAGCCTCCCCCTGCCAAGGTAATATTTCAGAACATGTGAAAATGGTGTGGAATTCAGGTTTTTGTGTCCATCGTGAGAACTCTATTGTCTTCTGGCCACACACATGCCTTTGTGAATCACAGATGATATGGCATGCAGAGATTAAAATATTTACTACCCTAGGCTGGAGGGGGTGGGGTTCGGTAGGAGCGAGGCCTCCTGGCAAGCAAGAGGCCCCAAGTTTAAACCCCAGCACTGCCAATATGTATTTACACCAGAGCCCTAATCTCCACTAGGAAGTGAAAACATCAGAGAGCCAACACAAAGCCGGTGTGCAAGGGTTGCTTTATTTAGTGGGCAAAGCACCACAGATGGATTAATGAATACACAGTTTAGAAATGCTACCAGTTAGAGACATGAGACGTGCATTTTCTGAAACTCTACAAATGATTAAACTTCAACATGTGTTCCAAAGCTTTTCTAGACTCATGGTATCCTGTTCAAGATCATTTTAAAGCAAGTCTTGCCTCTACTCATAGGTTAGATTCATGAGACACAGGGTTTGTGAGATGATCCAGGATTGGATAGTTATTAGCAACCATCATCCCAGGTAAAAAATAGAGGCAAAAACCTTGGAGAGTAGTCTCAGAAGACACATGTAATTAGATCAGTCGTTAAGCACAAAATCACATTGGTTGCGGTTATGAGAAAGCAGGGTGAGCTGTTGCTTCCATTAGATATCCAAGTTGAGCTCTCAGAAGCTGATCATAAACCAGCCAAAGCAAGTCTAGAAACAACACTAAAAGCGTTCTAATAATAACTGATCAGATGGCCTGACACATCATCCAACATCTAGCTGCAAAGCAGATCAAAAATATTGACTTAGTTCTCTCTCTTCATAGACCATGACAGGAAGTCTGCAGATCTACCAGCGCAGCTGGGCAGGATGGGGCCGGGAGGAAAGGTCACCCACGGGCAGTCCGCGTGGCGCTTGGGTTAGTGAGACGCTGACTGGCTAGTTTCTGTAGGCAGACAGATTTCTCAATAAACAGCACGTGGAAAAACAGACCAAAGGACACACTGACCAGGAAGATCGGTCTATGAAGATGTGATGACGTTTGGAGCTCCGCTGCATTGGTGACTTGGAAGTAAGAGTCGCACAGACTTTTCTGCCCTGGCTGGTTTTGAACCACAATCCTCACAGCTTAGCCTCTTAAGTAAGCCAGAAAAGCTTTTTTTTTTTTAATTAGTCAGTAGACTTTGAAGAGCTGGTGACCAGAGGGCACAGGAGACATGAGGCTCCTCCTCCTCCTCTTCTTCTTCTTCTTCTTCCTCCTCCTCCCCCTCTCCCTCCTCCTCCTCCTCCTCCTCCTCCTCCTCCTTCTTCTTCCTCTTCTTTTTGTCAGTCATAGGGCCTGAAGTCAGGGCTTGGGCACTGACCCTCAGCTCTTCAGCTCAAGGCAGGCGCTCTACCACTTGAGCTACAGCGCCACTTCAGGTTTTCTGGTGGTTTGCTGGAGATAGGAGTCTCACGGGCTTTCCTGCCAGGGCTGGCTTTGAACCGTGATCCTCAGATCTCAGCCTCCTGAGTAGCTAGGATTACAGGCGTGAGCCACTGGTGCCTGACTCCTCTGCCGTAATTCTTACGGCTCACTTAATTGAGGATGCAGGAGGTGGCAGTGCTGTGTTCAGCGCCGCTGTGAAGGAACACGCTACTAAACTCTCAAGATTGCCTGCTAAGATTTGAACTCAGGATCTGTCTCTCTGTCTCTCTGTCCGTCCAGCTCCTGTCTTTACTTCTGACCCAGGTTGGTAGAGAAGGGAAAGGCGGCTGGCAGGGGAAGTGTACCATCCCAAATGTGTGTCCCGTTGTTTAAAAGATCACCAAGCAACTTCTGAAGTTGTTCAGCGTTAGGAAACGACACAGAGGGAACACGTCCTCCTGACTAAAAGGTACTAACAGGAAGTCACACTCTCCACACTTTCTCAAAGTGTCAGATTTTCAAAAGTCCAGTTTCCAGTCCCTCTGAGATGGCCTAGAAGGAGTTCCTGGAAATGAGCTGTAAAACCTGGATCCTACGTGGCTCACGAGTCGTGCTGCCTGCAGATCCAGGTCCCAGACAGGCCACGGCCCCACGATTGCCTCCTTCCAGCCCTGGCTGATCTCCTCTGCACTGCAGTCCAATTAGAAGCCAGGCTGCAGTGTGTAGCCCTGAGTCCCCTCTCCCCTGGGGCTTTCTATACCCAGGCCGTTACTGTAATGAGTCACGTGCTTTTTGCTTAGATCGCCAGTGGTTTAAAAATAAAACAAAACAGGCAGTAGATCTTTAGAGGAATTATTACCTGCATCTCTAAAAAACTGGTTACAAGTATATAAGGCAACCCATTACAACACTGGTTGTTGTTTTTTTTTTTTTTTTTTGTCGGTCATGGGGCTTGAACTCTGGGCCTGGGTGCTGTCCCTCAGCTCTTCAGCTCAAGGTGAGCGCTCTACCATTTGAACCACAGCACCACTTACAGCTTTTTCTGCTTCTGTGGTGCTGCGAAATCAAATCCAGGGACTTAACGCATGGGAGGCAAGCACTCTACCACTGAGCCACCTTCCCAGCTCCTAAAACATTTTTTAAATAAATAAATGGTAGCAAGAATTCACACATACATACACACACACACACGTCAGCTAAGAGACCAAGCATGGTGATGTACACCTGTAATCCCAGCACTTAGGAGGCTGAGCCAGCCTAGGGACACTGAACCAACCAACAAATAAGGGGGGAAAAAAAGAAAAGCAAAAAAAAAAAAAATCAGCTAAGAAACAGGTACTGCCATTTAGAAATCCTCTCGTTGGTTATCTCATCAGTTTGTAGATTTTTTGTTTCCTCTAGAACGTTTTCCTCCAAAGTTTCCAAGTTCAAAGCATTTAGTTCCCCCCCCCACCACACCACTCCCTTCACCCCACAGGCTATCAGGAGGGGTATAGGAAGAAACAACTGCCAGCGAACGCTGCTGTTTTCATGAATCCTGCCCATTCCAGTGGTCACCAATTCCCTTGGCAGACTCAGTCAGGCCTAATCTCACATTAAACAAGACAAATGGTAGCTCCATCCATGGGCTCTTCAAATCCACCTGCCTTACCCTACAGGAACAAGTCAAAGGCCTTCCTAATTGGCAGTTCAGGAAATCTGCCCAACCCAGGAAAGCTAAGCAGCGCAGGAGACAGACATTCTGTAATTATAGGATTTTCAGGCTGGAGTCACTTTGCTTAATCTTTGAATGACCCAGAATTTAACTCGGAAGATTAACACACACACACACACACACACACACACACACACAAAGGACATTTTTTTTATTCTGTTCATGAAAATTGTTTTGGCTGGAATTCATAATGCTAAGAAAGAAGAAAAAGAAGGATATAAATACATATGTGTGTGTGTATATATATATATATATATATATATATATATGTCAGAAGACATATATAACATAATACCCATTCAAACACAGAGTGGAAAAAAAAAGTAGCTGTGCATGATCTCCAATATAATAAGTAAAACATCTGTTTCTGGTCTTGTATAAAAGAATATAATATCCAGAAAGTAAGTCGCTCTGTGTGGGAGGAACACATTAGGGTTCCACCCCACAGTAACCCCAGAAGCTTATCAGATTCTAAATAAAATATTGATGATGATTCCGCGTTTAAATTTTAATGCCTAAGACACCTACTGAATTTTACATTACAAGAATGCTGCCTGTACTGGAAATCAATAGAGTCAACTGTGTGCTCTTATAGGTTAGATTTTTAAGATTAAAAAATCATTCACAGACAATGCCAGTGGCTCACGTCTGTAATCCTAAATCCTGGGAGGTTAAAGGCTGAGAGCACTTGGGATCAAAGCCAGCCCAGACATATAAGCAAGACTCCTTCTCAATGAACAGCTCAGTACGGTGATGCGTGCCTGCTGTTCTGGCTATCTGAAGGCTGAAATCAGGAAGATCACATTTCCAGGCCAGCTCAGGCATAATAATTCACAAGACTCCATCTCAACTCCATCTCAACCAGTGTGTTCTTGTCATCCCAGCTACCTTCAACAAAGCTTTAAATAAGCAGGTCACAGTCCAAGCACATATCGGGGGAGGAAATGACAAGTTATCTCCAAAATAAGTGGTACAAGCCAGGCGCCGTGGCTCACACCGAGGATCCCAGTTACTCAGGAGGCTGAGATCTGAGGATTACAGCTTCAAGCAAGCCAGCTGGGACAGAAAAATCCATGAGAATCCTATCTCCAATTAGCCAGCAAAAAGCTGGAAGTGGAGCCGTGGCTCAAGTAGCAGAATGTCAGCCTTAAGCAAAGAAGCTAAGACAAGAGTGTAAGGCCCTGGGTTTAAGCCCCAGTACCAGCACATGCACACACACACACACACACACACACACACACAATTGGCACACACAAAAAGAGCTGGTGGTAGAGTTCAGTGGAAGAATACATGCCTAGCAAGGATAAGACCTGGAGTTCAAACCACAGCAGAACAATAACAGCAACAACATTACATATTATTGCGCTTTTTCAGGGGGTTATTATTTACTTTTTTCACTCATTACCATTTGCCTACTTTTTTTTTCTTTTGGAATGATTTAATGATGAGCATTTACTACATAGCACTTAAAAAATCCTAGACTGCTAAAAATGACCCTTTTCTATAAATTGTTGATCAGCATAATCTATCTGGGTATGGAATTCTGGATTTGCAGACAGGTAGCAATGTGACAAAGACAGGTAGCAATGTGACAATCTGATTTATTCTGATTGAAGGAAACAGTTACAATTTTTTTTTAATAGTTGTGGGGCGTGAACTCAGAGCCTGGGCACTGTCCCTCAGCTCTTCAGCTCAAGGCTAGCACTCTACCACTTAAGCCACAGCACCACTTCTGGCTTTTTCTGCTTATGTGGTGTTGAGGAATCGAAACCAGGGCCTCATGCATGCAAGGTAAGCACTTTACCACTTGAGCCACAGAGCCACTTCCACTTTTCTGAGTGGTTTATTGGAGATCAGAGTCTCATGGACTTTTCTGTCCGGGCTGGCTTTGCACTGTGATCCTCAGATCTCAGCCTCCTGAGTAGCTAGCATTACACTGGCACCCGGCACAGTTCCAATTTTTTTTTAAATTGTGAAAATACCTTATAGAGGAGTTGCAATTACATGGGCAAGATAATGAGTACATTTCTTATCAAGCATTGTTGCCGCCTCCTTTGTTTCCCCTTTCTATCCCTTCCCATCTTCCCCCTCTCCCCCCCGCAACCCCACAGTTCCAAATTTTTAACTCATCAACTTCCTGGACACAAGGGTTTGGGGCAGCAATGATGGGCTATGAAGATATGAATGATAATAGAATCATAGCTCTGAGGCTTCTTTGTAAATACATGCCCAACGTCTGTTTATCCAATACCTTAGTTACCGTGTAAGTTTTCCCCAAAGCCAGGTTACCAATTCACTGGAGCTTTCTTTTTGGCTAAGCCCATCTCTTGAGTGAATTAAATCACAGCTTGTGAGAAATGACAAAGTGACCTTTTCCAGGTTTGAAATGGACTTAAATGAAACCTGGGAAACACTTCTGAAAGGCCAAAGCTAGTTTAATCCGGGCACCCTGCTGTCAATACTGCTCCTCATCTCCCCTCTCCCTGGCCTTCCCCTTCGGTGTGTGTGTGTGTGTGTGTGTGTGTGTGTGTGTGCGCGCGCGTGCACGTGCGCAGATCTCACTAAATAATGTAACTGCAAATACTGTACACTCCTGTCATCAAATGGTCTTTTCATTCAATTATGAGCTCAAGAGTTTGGATCTTACAGTTCACTCACACACTTGGCTCCATTGGATGGTCAAGAAAAGAAAGATGTCATTGGAAAAATACACATGACCATAATCCACATCTAGGGCTGATTGCAAAATAAACTAGAATGTAGATTTATAATTTATTAACTCAGAATTAAGGTTTGAGAAGGGCAAATTGCCAGGCCAACTGTGAAGTAATTGGATACTTCTTCCTACTTAATGTGAGTATGAGATTTTAATCATTAGAGAGAAATTTTGTCATGTTCCTAAGGGCTTTGGATTCATGTTATATGTACATCAGGGTAGCTAGGGAAGACAACGTCTAAAGATATTAGTCACTTATATTCAACATTAATATACAAAGAACAATCACCAATTCATATAGATTATATATGTATATATACATACATACACACATTTGTACACATACGCTTTTTCTTTTTTCTTTTTTTTTGCCAGTCATGGGGCCTGAACTTTGGGCCTGGGTGCTGTCCCTCAGCTCTTCAGCTCAAGGCGAGCGCTCTACCACTTGAGCCACAGCGCCACTTCTAGGTTTTTCTGCTTATGTGGTGCTGTGGAATCGAACCCAGGGCCTCATGCTTGCAAGGCATGCACTATACCGCTGAGCTACCTTCCCAGCCCCCACATATGCTTTTTCTTGTCTTAGTCTCTTAATAGTTTTTTGTTTCTTTGTCTGGGCTGGCTTTGAACCTCGATCCTCAGATCTCAGTAGCTAGGATTACAGGCATGAGACACCGATGCTGAGCAATAGTTTAAAAAAATAGGCCCACTTGTCATCTCCCCAGATAAGATGATATGATCCACTGGAACAAGAATAAGGTTATCTATATAATTTTCTTAGTGCTTAACACAGGAAAGACTTTCAATAAACGATAAATCAAAGACTGTCTCTCAAGAAGTAGAGCAAGTAAAACAATGTACAATAAATGTCAATGTACTATAAAAAGAAAAAAAGACTGGTTCTCCATTGTTAGCAGCCAAGTAAGCAACACCATTAAGATAAAATATGAGTCAGATAATGAAAAGGGCTTTTACCAATCGTTCTCATTTTCACAGAAACTCATCAACAAACATAGAGGATGAAGTTGGGTGCAGGTGGCTCATGCCTGTAATCCTAGGCCTTCAAGAGGCTGAGACTGGAGGATCTGGTTGAAAGCCAACCTAGGTAGAAAAGTCCCAGTGAGACTCTTATCTCCAATTCATCACTCAAAAATCTGGAAGTGAAAAAAAAAATCTGGAAGTGGCACTGTGGCTCAAAGTGATAGAGCAGTGCTAGCCTTGAGCAAATTTGCTCAGGGACAGCGCTCAGGCCCTCAGTTCAAGCCCCATGCCCCACACCCAACCCTCCCCCCCACATGCATGCATGCACGCACGCACTAGCGATAAAAATAACATTTCGCTTTCACATAACCAAGATCACAGGGATTCCTTTTCAAGGGTTTTCAACTACTTGCAGAAAAACATCAACTAAATAATAACAGCATTGTTCTCATTTCTCTTAGAGCCCTAAAACTGGCAAGATTGGTCTTGCTTAAGAGATGTATATTTATTATGATGGCTTTGGGTTTACGGGCTTTAGGTGGGGGTATTTATTTTTGGTGGTGCTGGGGCTTGAACTCAAGGCCTCACATTTGCCCACCAAGTATTCTCCGCTTAGTAATTCCTTGAGGCTTTTTTATACTATTTTGTTTGAGATAGGGTCTGGCTTCTTGTGCTTTTTTAGGCTTCCTCTTATAACTGGGATGACAGGTATACGTCACCATTCCCAGCTTCATCTACTGAGACTGACTCCTGGACTTTTCTGTCTAGGGTTTACACAGAACCTTGATCTTTCTGGTCTCAGATTACTGTTTGAGAAAAAGGTCTCAAGAACTTTTCTGCCCAGGCCTGGCCTCGAACCACAACCCTCCGCTTCTCATTTTCCTGTGTAGGAAGGATAGGAGATATAAACCACCTCACTCAGGCAGCTAGAGCTAGGAGACTTGCTTAGTAAATCTGCACTTAGGGACCAGAGAGCTCCCTGTCTGGCCTGAAGACACTGCCCCCTGCTGGCGAGTGAGAATTTACGGGCAAGGCTGGTGGAGAGATGACTGACCTTCACTTGACTTACGAAGCACAGTTAACCAACATAGCGACTCCACAAGGGCTCTGCTGTGTTTCCAGAAGTCCCAAGATAACACGGTTGAATGAAAGCTGCCCTCTTCGCCGCCATCTGCAGACATGTGGGCTGGTTAGCCTCATCCAGTCCCTGTTCCCAGTCCGGAAGGCCGTTGGCACGGACTCTTCACCCACACCCTCTTCCTATGGACATGGGCCTTTCGGTTCCTTTGCTGTAATTTTAGTGGCATTTTGGGTGAGCTCAAAGGGGAAAAATATGCATGTTTTTTCAAGTGCAAGGTTTAACCAGAGTCTATTTCGGGGGATTTTCAAGCAGTGAGATGTGACGGTGGTTGACTCTCAGCGTGGAAGTGTGGAGAGGTGTGGGAACAGGGTGGAACACAGAAGAGGAAGAGAGAAGAGTGGGCAGGCTCTGGCTCCCGCTCTGTGCAAGAAAGAAATTGACAAAAATCAGCCCTCTGCTTTCTGTCCTTTTGTTTGATACTTGGGGTTCCTAAGATTGCATTGGAAGAAAGACTCTTGAGCTAAAAATAGGAATCTTTCAAACCCCTCCACCACGCCAGGTCCTTCATATTCCTCATGCTTGTAATGAAGTTGGACACACGAATTCTGTTTTCTTCTAGTTCTTTCATGTAATTATTTCTGCAGCATGTTTCACAATGAGTGTCTGAACCCAGGGCCTGGCAACTGAAGGCCCTTAGTGAATTGTGTTTGAACTCATAGACAAGTGTAAGACATAGTAGTTGCTCCTACTTTATTTATAGTTGCAGATTATATGGATAGATAACCTGCTTCATTCATTCATTCATTCACTCCCCTGACACATATCTGTTGAATACTGACTACTTGTGAGGCACAGGTTTAACATCAACAAATAAGATCAACACTAGCCTTTTCACACACAGCTCACATGCTACAGGGGAACATTTTTATTTTTATTTTTTTATTTATTTATTTTTTATTTGTGAACATACTGTACAGAGGGGTTACAATTACATGGGCAGGATAATGCGTACATTTCTTACCAAGCATTGCAGCCTCCTCCTTTGGTTTACCCTTCACATCCCTTCCCAGCCTCCCCCCTGCCCCCCATTTATTTTTATTTTTTATTAGTCATGGGCCTGAACTCTGGGCCTGGGCGCTGTCCCTCAGCTCTTCAGCTCAAGGCAAGCTCTCTACCACTTGAGCCACAGCACCACTTCCAGTTTTTTCTGCTTATGTGGTGCTGAGGAATCGAACCCAGGGCCTCATACATGCAAGATAAGCACTCTACCACTGAGCCACCTTCCCTGCCCCAAACTTTTTTATGTTTTAGAGTTTTTTTGGGGGGGGCTGGGGAGGTCAGTATTGAAGTTTAAACTTAGGGTTTTGCACTTGTTAGCAAGCATTCTGTCATTAGAGCCATGTCTGCCCCCCCCCAAGGCCTTCTTACTTTAGGTTATTTTTCAGATGGGTGCCCCATCTGCTCTTTCCTTGTAGCTGGGATTAATGGCATGTGCTAACACAATCAGCTGGTTTTTCAAGAGTCTTGCTAAATTTTTGCTTGGGCCAGGCTTGAACCATGATAAATCTCTTCTGTGGTTCCCAAGTAACTAGAATTACAGGTGTGTACACCACTTCCAGGCCCATCACGAGAACTGTTCCAGGCAAAGTGGCAGTGGTGATACAGAATGATGGAAGTTGTGGGAATCAGAAGGGACTATGAGAGCACACAGCAGGATCTCTGACGTAGACTTGAAAGGCTCCGTGGACAAAGACACTCGACAAGTGAAACAAGACAGTGTCAGGTCCAACACCTAAGAGGCTTGCTTGGGCAATTGCAAAGTAGGATAAAGGGCAACATCAATACACCTCTTCATCTGCGGGACGAACTGCTCTCCCCCTGAAGCAAGATGGCAGGAAGGGAGACCAGCAGGAGAATAGAGAGAATCAGAACTTACTAGAGACAGAAAGGTCCAGAGGAACGTTTGCCTACCCAAATTCAGTAGGAACAGTCTGATGGATGGATTGCTGGGTACAATTCTGAGGAAATGTCACAATCTTGACAACTCCAGGAGAACTGAGTCCTTGGAAGGTCTCCACTCTTATGTGAGTTTTACCTCCAGGAGCTCTCCTCTGTCTCCCAGGAGATGGAGAAAAATCCCCCCCAGGCCTCCAGCAGAGAAACTGTCATGAAAGTGCCACTATGTCCCTTTATTCTAAACAAGGCTGGCCTCTGGAGAAATATTTGTTCAGAGTCTAACTTGCAGTGGTGTTACTGAAGTCTAATGACATAAAGGTTTGGAAATTTCCAACCTCATCTCTAATGACCATCTTGTCACACCTCAGGTATGGTGCGTGCGTGTGTGTGTGTGTGTGTGTGTGTGTGTGTGATCCAGAAGTTCATGTTCACAACCGAGGCTCACCAAAAGTCTGACACCTAACCACAGCCTGATGGAACACACCTCTTACCACATCCACACACTAAAGTCTTTTTACCCATTCCTTTTACTCAGAATATCCTATTTTGCTACAAGAAAAAATTATAATGCATAGGCTAAAGCAAAACATACAGTTTAAGGAGCTAGAGAACAAGTATCTGAACCACTTTTAGCTATAGCAGGGATGCTAGAACTGCAGAACTGAAAATGTAAAATAACTCTAATGTTAAGAGCACTAATAGATAGACAGCAGATAGAACTGTAAACACAGACAGAAGTATAGGCAGAGAGTAGAAACAACCAAAAAGAGCCATTAAATGTTTAAAAAGTAAATAAAGAATGGCTTCAATAGGCTCATTATTAGGCTGTGTATGGCAGAGAAGAATATAAGAGCTTAAGTATCTCAGTAGTAACTTCCAAAACTGATAAGCAAAGAGACAAAGAGGACTAGAAAGAAATAATATCCAAGAACTAGGAGCCAAGTATAGAAGGCATAATATGTATAATGGGAATTCTAGAAGGAAAAGAAAGCAGCAAAGTAACAGAAGAAATACTTAATATGATAACATCTCTGAATTTCCTCACATCGATGTCAGACTCCAAAGCAGAGATCCAGGAAGCTCAGAAAACACCAAAGAAGATAAATGTCAGAAAACTACAATGAGTTATATAATTTTCAAACTACAGAGAATCAGAGGTGAAGAAAAAAAAAACCCTAAAAGAGGCCCTAGGATTAAACAAAACAAAACACCTTCCCTCTAGAGGATCAACAGTAAGAATTACACATGACTTCTCCCCAGAAACTATGCAAGTAAGAAAGCACTGGAACAAAATATATAAAAAGTATTGGGAGAAAACACCTGAACCAATAATTCTGTAATCTACAAAATTATCCTCCAAAGATGAGGAGAAATGAACACTTAAATAAGGATTGAGGGAATCTGTTACCAACATGTCCCTCTTGTTAGGAATAGTAGGTCTTTGGGGGGGAGGAGACAGAAGTCAGGAATTTGGATCTATATGAATGAAGGAAGGATGTGGAAGTGAAGTAGACACAGCTATACTATGTCCTGGTAGTCTAGGCATTATAAGTTGATCAACAAACCATTGATTAAGTCAGTGCCCTTGTAATCTAATTAGTCTAGTCCTTGTAATCCGAAAGGACTCTAAAGAAAGACCCGGAAGTCTCCTAGATGTCTCTCGATCTAATCATTAGTAGTCAAAATTACATCACAATTTGTATATATTATGAAATGGAATCAACAATGAGCCTGTATTTTTCCCTCCCTTCCTCTCTCCCTCCCTCCCCTTTCTTCCTCCCTATCTCTCCTTCCTTCCTTCCTTCTTTCCTTCCTCTCTCCCTCCCTTTTCTTTGTAACTGACACTTTCAATCACTGGCTAGCTCTCTATCAAATGAGCCGTACCTCCAATCCCAACAATGAATTTTCTAAAAAAAAAAGCTACTGGTGAAGCCCTCCAAACATTTAACAAATGTGTCCTATCAGTTCCTTATAATCTCCACCAGAAAAGCGGATGGAACACTCCTTAACTCATGCTATGTGCCAGTATTATCCTCATACCAAAATGAGACAAAGAGCATGAGAAAAGTATACATCAATATCTCTCATGAATAATAGATGCAAACATCAATAAAATATGAACAAATCAAATGCAACAATGTATAAATACAATTTTACACCCCAACCAAATTGGAGTTATCCCAGGCACGTAGGGCAAGATCAACATTTGAAAATCAGTAACTCATTGACAACAGTCAAGTATTTCAAAATAGCAAATAGCGATGACTTTGATGTTCTCAACGTAAGTACATAATACATGTCTGAGGGGGGAGATATACCAGCTACCTTCATCTAATTCAAACAGACTGTGGGCAAGGATCACTAAGTCATGCATACAAACAATGATTCTCTAACAGTTGAAAATACTGCTTTAAATTCTGAAAAAGAAAATCAGTTAACGTAACTCATCCTACATGTGTTAAGAGCTTGCTCCTCGCCGGCCATTCATCTGGTCAGATTTAACAATCTGATTTTCTATATAACCGGACCAAAGAAGTGATTGTGCAGCTAGGATAAAGCTAGTCAGATTTTTGATGAAACTGAATCATGAAACTCTAACACTGAAGAATGGAACACAGGTCCATGGAACAATTACAGGTGTAGATGTCAGCATGAATACACACCTTAAAGCTGTGAAAATGACCCTGACAAACAGAGAACCTGTACAGCTGGAAACAGTAAGTATTTGAGGAAATAACAGTCGATACTTTATTCTACCAGACAGATTACCTCTGGAAACACTTCTCATGGATGTTGAACCTAAGGTGAAATCTAAGAAAAGAAAAGCTGTTGCAGAAAGAGACTGAGGCCAAGGTAGATGAAGAGGAAGGATGTGGCCATGGCAGAGGAGGAGGGGGTCCTAGGAGATAATGTCTCTGAAGATTACTGTTGGAAAGTGATCATTGATTTGGGATATTTTTTGTACAGGATTTGTCAGTTTTTAAAATTAACATAAATGTAGGAGAAAAAAAGAGCTTGGTCCTCATTCTATGATGCCATTAGAAGGTTGAAAGGTAGGATCTCATGGGAGGTCTTTAGGTCATTGGGGGAGTGTCTTTTTTTTTTTTTGTCAGTCATGGGGCTTGAACTCTGGGCCTGGGCTCTGTCCCTCAACTCTTCAGCTCAAAGCAAGTGCTCTTCCACATGAGCCACAATACCACTTTCCATTTTCTGAGTGGTTTATTGGAGATAGAGTCTCACAGACTTTTGGGCCTGGGTTGGCTTTGAACCGTGATCCTCAGATCTCAACCTACTGAGTAGCTAGGATTACAGGCGTGAGCCACCAGTGCCCGGCTGGGGTATGTCTTTAAAGAGGACAGATGAAACCCAACCCTTCCTCTTCCATATTCTTTCATTTCCCAGCATGTGGTGACCGGTTTACTCTGCCTCAGGCTCCTACCTTGTGCTGCCAGAGTCTCAAAGCAACAAGAACTCTAAAACCTGTAAGGTTTTAAACCTTTTTTCTTTATAACATGATTGTTTGGGGGTATTTTTTTTATAGTGACAGAAAGCTAAACAATCACTTTTGGGAAAACAATGCATTATTCTCTCATTTCTGTCAATATCATTTGACAAAATTTCAGAACTATTCAACTGCATGGGTTCTAAAAAGCATTTTGTTTTCCACTATTTACAAGGTGGGTTCACTAGCCAAACTACCCAGCAACAAGCTGTCGGACCAGGCCAGCTAGTTGCTAATATTATCCAGCAAGCCATGCTTGAGTGGGCCTAATTTGACTAGTGATAAAGCTCACTGGACAATAGTTACACATTCCTATGACTTTAGTTTTCTAGGCAACCTGACAATTGCAGAATCTGGATAACAGGGTAGCAAGGCATCACTCACCTACCCCTCAGCTTCCCCCTGGAGAATCTACCTACAGGTCTTTATCCTCACTTCTCTCTCCTTACCCACTGCCTGGGGTTCTTAGACCCCTTCCATTATATTAATTATACAACCCCAAATGCCAGCAGTTGGTCTCACTGAGATGAACCTGAGACATACCTCTATACTCTCAGTGAGTCTTGTCTCAAATTTAACTCATCAAACTTCTTGGGATATTTAAAGTTTATAATTTTGGTCAGAACTGTAGTTCCAAGTCAAATATGTGTTTTAAAGAGCAAATAATATAAGTCTTAGTAAACTTTTAAAATCACACGGTAAAGTCAACATCTTTCTTATGAGTGTCAGCCACAGAATGCCTGTCAGAATCCAAACTTTGTCTTAAGGATATGGGCACAGTCATTTTCTATACATTATGAAAAAAAAATACGGTCCCAGATTTTTACACAAATAGTCTCAATCTACTTAGGCACGTTTAATACTTCATTTTTAATTTTAATTTTGAAAACTTAGTGGGAAGAATGAAGTCTTTTCAGGGTCTGGGGTTCTAAATGATTACCAGTGTAAACTATGACTTTGTAGAGTATCCTCTAAAACCTCATACTATTGGATCCCTTGCTCTTGAAATGTGTGCCAAGTAAACAATCATTTGTTTTTCTCTTTGCCGTTTTAAGGAGAATTTTGTTGAGTTAAGTGTGTGTTTCAGGATGCAGTATAGTTTGCCAAATTCTCCCCTCCCTTTTTTTTTTTTTAAATGTCATACAGGGTGTGGTGCCTTTAGGGAATAGGGAATATTTTTTAAAAGTTGAAGTTGATGTTTTTCTCCCCCCTACACTTTCCCAAAAATGGCCAGATAATCAACACCCCCACAGAGAAATTCATCCTAGGACTGGCTTCAATCTTCACTAGGCAAAGTCTTCAGAAGCCAGTTTTGTTCATTTCCTTACCAAGACTTAATGTCCTGAGCATCATAATTCACCATTAGAAATGAAACTTGATAATAACACTTGAATGTCCAATTTGTTTTCTTCTGCGAGAGGCAGAAACAGTTTAGAAGAAATAATGCCCAAATGAAGCAGCTAAATGAAGATACACCCCCACAGGGAAGAGGGGTGATGATTCCAAACCTCCATGTCCCCATCCTGATGTTATTCCTCTTTCATTAACCAACAGCCTCGTTTATTAACTTTCATTAACTGACACCTCTTCTATTAACACTCTGGTTGTTGGGACTGCATTGGATAAAATAAAGGTTTCAAGTGAGCTTGCCTTTCTTCCTTCCTTCCTTTCTTCCTTTGGCAAAGCTTTAATTTCACAAGTCTACCACCATTCTTCTTGGGAGTAAAAAAAAAAAAAAAAAGAAATTCTCTGTAAGGGCGAACGAAGCGGCTGCGGCTGCGGCTGGTGGGAAGAGCTGTGGGATTCACGAGAGAGATGCCTGGGAAGAAACTCCACTTCCAGAACGCGTGGCCGGGTGGTGACCGGAGGGGGCTGGGGCTCGGGTCTCCTTTGGGGTGACAATCGCTGCACACACAAAATCACAACAACACACGCAGGTCTCGCCCCCGCCCCAGGCCGGCCCCCTCCCGCTGGGCGTCCCCGGGTCCCCGGGAGCCGGATCGGGGCGGGTCCCGGGATGGGGACGGGGATGCTGGGGGGCCGGCGCCCCG
>NW_012267340.1:2813532-2818201 GCF_000151885.1 Dipodomys ordii
GTCCCCCTGCCCCTCACCCGGCCCTCCCTGCCCTGCCCCTCACCTGGCCAGGCTCCCATCCACACCTTCCCCAGCCTCTCTCCAGCGACCCTGCTGGTTGATGCTTTCCTCAGAGCCTAGAACACTACATGGAAGATGTATATGATCCATCTGTCCCCCTGCACACACGTTACCTATAGGTACTGACATATACAGGTATCACACACACACACACACACACACACATGTGCGTGTGTGAGCTATACGAATGTGGCCTGTCATACACACGTCACCTACACCCATGTGCACACCTGTGATCTTTGACACACACACACACACACATGTGCGTGTGTGAGCTATACGAATGTGGCCTGTCATACACACGTCACCTACACCCATGTGCACACCTGTGATCTTTGAGGATAGACAGGTATATGCGTGTCCTGTGATCTCTCTGTATGTTAGCTATCTATGTAAACATATATATTGTTTTGTTCTGGTCAGTCGAGGGGCTTGAACTCAGGCCCTGGGCGCTTTTTCCCTGAGCTTTTTCACTCAAGGCAAGTGCTCTACCACATTTGAGTTATGGCCGCCACTTCTGGTTTTCTGGTGGTTCATTGGAGATAAAGAGTTTCAGACTTTTTCCTGCCCACGCTGGTTTTGAACTGCAATCCTTAGATCTCAGCCTCCTGAGTAGCTAATGACAGGGAAGAGCCACTGGCACCTGGCCTACTATCTTCAGTTGACTAAGAAGGCATGGGTGTTTTTATCAGGCTATGACTTAAGTATTTTAAGAGCCAGCAAGGCTTTAGAGCTTCCATTTATGATACACTTCACTCCAAGCCGTACGTACCGCTTTTTCTGAAGTTGACATTAGATTACTAGACCATGGCTCAAATGAAGTATTCTTTTCTCGTTTATTTCCCCAGACCTGTTTTTACATGTGGCGGGGTTCTCACTGGAGAGTCTGGATTTCTCGGCAGCGAAGGTTTTCCTGGAGTGTACCCTCCAAATAGCAAATGCACTTGGAAAATCACAGTAAGTTTTTTTTTTTTTTTAAACAGAGGTATTCTCTTGCAAGAGGGGGTTGGAAACTGCAAAGCGGCGCTCTTTTTCCTCTGGTATTGAGATCTGGGTTGGAGGCAGATGCCTGGAATATGAAATGTTGGATTGACGTCAACTATTTGGGAGATTTTTATTAAGCAATCCGTGGTGCCTTGCAGTAGACATCAGAAAGGACTGGAGATAGTGCTTGAAGGTATAAATTCTTACTGCAAACCCAGTCTCACTCTGTTGGATTTTTACGCATTCATGATGAAGGCATATTTTTGGTGGAGGGCTGTTGTAATGAATGACCTTTGTCCACACACTGATTCCTAGGGGGAACAGAAGATTGGAGGTAGTGCCTCCTTGGCCTTCCCATTAGGGAACCGAAGAAAATGGACTTACTATCTCTGAGTAGAAACCACCACTCAAGGAGATCTGAGACTATAGAATGGTAGAAATGCGGTCAGTTTCAAGCATGCTAAAACGCCTGTGCTGGCTAGTGACGGCTGGGTTATACCAGCTTAAGATAAGAAGCCAGAGTTGGACACAACTCACTTAAAACAAGAGGGAGAAAATAAGAAGTCTGGATTTCTTGTCAGGTTGAATCATTCCGTTGGTATGACAGTGATTTTCAGCTCTCTCCTTTCGTTTTTCATTGTCGGGAAGTTTTGGGTAACTAGAAACATTGATTCATTAAGTGCTTATTTAATCAGGTTGTGTCACCCACATGATGGCTTTCTTTTTGCTTTGGTTTTTTTTTTCCAGTGCTAGAAATCAAATCCAGAGGCTCAAACATGCTAAGCAAGGACTCTACCTCTGAGCTTTACTCCCTAACCCCATATTATTCATTTACTTTATTTATTTGTTGATTCTGCGTTAGCCACAAGCTGGCCTGGAACTCACGATCCTTCTGCTTCAGCCTACCGAGAACCCAGATTATGATTTGTACAAATAGCTGCTCTGACTTGTGTAGACTAACACTTTACTCCATATACCAGACACATACTGGGCCATGTAGTGAACAAGCACCTCACTCAAGCCTCAGCACCACTCTGAGAAAACACATCACCTCCTCCCCTCTATCCAGGGGGAAGCTTAGGCCTAACACTGCTACAGACATTGACTTAATCAGATGACTGGTGAGCAACGTTTCATGCTAAGTAAAACATCTTCTGCACAAGAAGGCTGTTTGACAGAAAGGAGAGGAAAAATATTTATAAATGGTATGGAAATCCTCGCACAAAATTCTGACTCAGTAATTATACTCTTCTGAGCTTATTTATTAAGTAAATCAACACTCACCAAAATGGATTGGGTGACTATTCTATTCAACCACTGTGATGGGCCCGAGGAGCAAAAAGCAAGCTATGGTTTCTGTCTTCAAGGAGTTTGCTATCTGGAGGAGAGTAAACAAAAGAATTAATAACAGATATGTATGTAAAGCATTTTGATGCTCAGTACATAAACTGACTACTGAAGAGGCTGAGATGCAAGGGTCATGGTTCAAAGTCAACCCTGAGACTCTTGCTTCCAATTAGCCACCAAAAAGCCAGAGGTAGCACTGTGGCTCAAGTGGTAGTGTTAGCCTTGAGCCCAAAGCTCAGGGATAGTGTTCAAGTCCCAGTATTTGCATGTGCATAGGCACGCATACACACACGCGTGCACGCGCACACACATACACAAACATACACTACTTAAAACTGGTTGATATGTTGATCATTTGGAATTGGCCTTTTTAAGATTTCATTTGACTTCACAGGGCGGTATCACAGGTGCCTTGCTATTTCCAAACGGGACCAATAAATATCTGCTAACAAGAATTTCAGTGCAATTTTCCTGTGGTACTCTGGAACTTATGTATGTATGTTGAGGTCATCTTACTGAATCTACCCTTCAGGTGCCTGATTAAATTTACAAGGCATTCACATTTAGTTTAATGCACTTGTAGATTAAAAATGAGGTTGTGGATTTAATGCTTCTCAACTTTTTATTCAACTCAGAGAAAATTGGCAGTGCTGGGTGTGGGCTTGCATATTTATATCCAATTTGAAACATACAGGAAGATCGGCCTAGGTGTGTAATTTGAGAAGACAAATAATGAATTTAGGCAGGAACTCAATGTTTAAGTCACTTAATTATACCTAAGGGTCTATCAAAGGGTTCTAAAATTACTGTAACTATTATTTGCTTGGTGTAAACAGCAGGATAGATAGAGGAAAGGAATTTTGGCCCTAACCACATATATCCTGGCTTTAAACTATACATGGGATTTAGAATTATATAGAAACTTGAATTCCAGTCTTAACTATAGGCTGTTATATGTATGCACACATATATATTAAAAGAACATATATATTTGCTTTACTAGACACAGTTATTTCAATGGCTAGAATAGTTATTTAACCAAATGGTGAGTTAATATCATCTACAGGTAAGAAAAATACATAGTTGACAGAAAACATATGGCTATCCAAGGTGAGAGTTGTTTCTGGACATTGAACCTCACAGCAGGAACGCATGGTAACGCAGAACTGCCATCTCCTTCCTGGCAGCCAGGAGGAAGCTGGATCCCATTATACCCATTGAGGACTTCTCGAGGACTCCTTCTACAGCCCTTCCTGAAATTTCCACCACCTCCCAGTAGTATCATGGGCTAGAGACCAAGCCTTCAACATGCAGGTCTTTGGAACATTCCAGATCTAAAGACACAATCGTGTCTTTATTTTTGCTTGTTTTAGGTATACTAAACATTAAAATGCATAGATTTAAAATTTTCAAAGGCACACACTTGTACAACCAATGCCCCAATTATGTCAGAGAACATTGCTAGAACCTTCTGTTTTGTTCCTTCCTGACCCAGTCCCCTTTCCCCACAGGGGCAAGCGCTGTAGATCAGCTTTTCCTATTCTAGAGCTTCTTAAAGAATAGGATGTAGAATGCACATACTGGTAAGGGCACACCTTCCAAACTCATTTTTCTCATTTATGCTAAAAGTCACACCCCTCCAAATACTGTTTTACTAGTCATCTGGGAATGAATCCCTGATCCCATGAAAACAACACATGAAATGAACCATTGAAATGCTTTGATATTTCTGCCAAAAATTAACTGACCATAAGAGAATATGCCTGTTTTTACACTGTATCCAGTTCCATTCCCACTTTTGCTTATACTAATTCTCTGCTGCTTACAGGAAGAATTTTGGTTTTCATAATTTTTTTTTTTTTGGTTGGTCGTGGGGCTTGAACTCTGGGCGTGGGTGCTGTCCCTGCGCTCTTCAGCTCAAGGTGAGCGCTCTACCACTTGAGCCACAGCGCCACTTCCAGTTTTCTGATGGTTTACTGGAGATAAGAGTCTCATGGACTTTCCTGCCCAGGCTGGCTTTGAACGGCAATCCTCAGATCTCAGCCTCCTGAGTGCGCCACCGGTGCCTGGCGAGAAGTTTTTTGGTTTTTTTTTGTATTTGTTTTTCTGCCTATGTGGTGCTGAGAAATCGAACCCAGGGCCTCATGCATGCTAGGCAAACACTCTATCACTGAGCCACCTTCCCAGCCCCATTGGTTATCATAATTCTGGTAACACCAAAGAACAAAGTAAAAAGTGGAAAAATAGCCTTAAATGATACTGATAATACCTTTTTTTT
>NW_012267340.1:2820151-2822619 GCF_000151885.1 Dipodomys ordii
TCAGGCCCCATGACCGGACCCCCCCCCCAAAAAAAATCTTAGGGGCTGATGGTAGTATAGGGAAAGGGATAGGTGTATGTTTGTGGCGGCAGCGGGGGTCGGGGGGGCAGTCTAGGTATATCTGTATATGTATGTGTATACTTATTCATGTATAAATATATACACACATACCTATACACATAAATACACATGCAGCATGTCATTAGTATGACTATATTGTCTGTTTTGAAGGAATGGCAGTTAGAATGATGGGTAACTCTGATCAAGCTGTGTGGTACGCATAAATGGACATGTTAAACTGAACTCCCCTGCACAATTATTTGAAGATAATATAAGACTCTTATCTCCAATTAACCAGCAAAAAAAGCTGGACTGGAGGTGTGGTTCTAGTGGTAGAGCACTAGCCAAACGAGAGCACAAGGCAGTGGGTTCAAGCCCTAGTAGGAAGTTTTAACTCTTGAGAAGAGGAACTAGAACAGAGTTTGTATTAGATGAGAATATCAATCAAATTTTAGAGACTGAGAAATTAGGTGGGCGCTGGCAGCTGGTTCAGCAGACCAGTGGGAGCTTGGTGTCGGCCAGAGTGGGGAGGAGGTGCTGGAAGAGGTGCTGGTTGTCGCTCAGGATCCCTGAAAGGCCTAGAGTTAGAGGCCCTTGGTTTCTTGGAAGGCAGCAGGGCAGGTGAGGTGAACATGTGGAGTTATGTTAGAAAGCATTGTGAGAGTGGTTGCCTTCCCAGGCTCCTTTCTCCACCCCAATCAGCAAATGGGGTGTCTCCCCCTTCCACTTCCTCTCCCTTCTCTTTCCTTTGGGGCCTGGCTTTTTTTTTTAATCCCTAGGAACCAGAGGGGGACTTGGGAACTGCCCAGTATCCTGGAACAGGCCAAGTAGAGGCATGGCACTGAACGCAGGGGAACTGAATTAAACTCTGTGTGTTGGATGGTGAGACCCTTGGCATTCTTCCTCCTGCCTCTCCCTCTGAATTCTACAGGAAAGTCTTCACCCCTCAGGCAAGGCACTGAAGGAACTGAGAGAAAATGATAGCCCCAAAGCAACGAGCTTTGTCCAGACACCGTGGTCCCCACTACACGGTGGTGACAAGCTCTGCCACTGAGCTTGCTCAGCCCCTGAGTTCTGAATGTGCTTGCGCAGATAAGGACTACCAGATACCAGAGAAAAGTCACTTATATGAAAAGCTAGAGCCCCAGACACACCGAAAACAAAAACACCAAGAAAACAGAGATGAGGAAGAGCAGAATGTAAACTCTGTCATTATTATTTTCAAAATAGATGCTACACACAAAATAAAAACAGGCTGCTAACAAAGGAAATGACATACGAAGTAAACACTTGGAAATGAATAATGAGAGTAGAAACAAAAAGTGAATAGAAAGGCTACAAGATAAACTTGAAGGCACTTAGAAAGTAGAAAACAAAAGAAGTGTTAAAGAGAAAAACATGAGAAAATTAGAGGATCTATCTAGGAAGTCTCAGTAATGAGAGTCCTACAAAAAATTGAACAGGGAATTCAGACAGGAACTATTATTGTATGTATATAACTATTAGTGTAATCCTCAGTACAATGAGCAAAAACAGGCAAGCCATACTGCTGTTAAATTTAGCCAAGAAAACCCTCATGTTTCTGTAGGAGAAAAATCATAGAGGGGAAAAAAACTATGTTTGCACATTAGAGGCTGGAAAGCAATGGATCAATGCCTTCATAATTCTAATGGGAAAATATTTTAAAGACATAATTCTGTATTCCTACCAAATTGGTGGAGAGGTTTGAGTACAGAAAAAGATACTTTTGAGATATGCGAGACCTTAAAACTTTTGAGCTTTGTAAGAAAACTACAAAAGCAAAAAATCCAGCAAAATGAGAGAATAAAGCAAATAAGAAAACTAAAAAGACATAGGCACCTGTAGGGTGATTTCCCAAGTTGGGGATAAAGCCAAGTTCTGAACCAGCCAGCTGTGCAGCAGGCCTTGTGAGAAGGCAATGTAGACAGGATAAGGAGAGCAGGAAAATAAGAGCTCCAAAATGCATGTTTCCAAGAAGCAAGAGGAAACCCAAGGATACGGCACTCGATTGTTACTGAGAGGGGTTTTCATGACAAGGATATGGAAAGCGACACCAACCTTAAGGTCATGTTGTTTACTAGGTAAACAACAATGCAACAGCATAGCACCATCATGAATATTTAGGAGGCCACTGTACTAAAAAATGATGAATACTGACTTAACCAGACAGTTGGTGAAGGAATAAGCGAATCATAGGAAACAAACAGGTAGAGATGAAAAGGAGGTAAACCAGGAAGTAGCAAGGCATTTTTTAGTTCCAATTGTTGCTGTTTTTGTTTTCTTTTCCTTTTGTTTGTTAAAGTGTATTTGGGAGGGTGAGGACACATAAAAGGTGGAACAAGGGGCTGGGAAGGTGGCTCAGTGGTAGAGCGCTTGCCTTGCATGCT
>NW_012267340.1:2824084-2839958 GCF_000151885.1 Dipodomys ordii
CAAGGCAAGCGCTCTACCACTTGAGCTACAGCGCCACTTCCGGTTTTCTGGTGGTTTATTGGAGATAGGAATCTCACAGTCTCTCCTGCCCGAGCTGGCTTTGAACCGCAATCCTCAGATCTCAGCCTCCTGAGTAGCTAGGATTACAGGCGTGAGCCACCAGTGCCCGGCGGCTCAACTTAATTTTCACGACCTTCTGCAATCTTTGATCATAAAACACAACCCTGAAAAAGAAATGAGTATCTTGACTTAAAAAACTCAGCTTTCCTTTACATGTGGATTGAGAGACCGTAAGGAAAAAGTCCACCTGGGACCAGTGTAGTACACTTGTAACATCCCTTACTTGCTTGGAGGTCTCAACTTGCTCCAGGGAGACTGTGGGCTGTGGCTGTGTGGACCCTCAAGAGTTTCTATTTCAGAACTATTGACACATTGGAACGGTTGAGAGCAGGATACATGAAGTGAGGACAGAGAATGTTTCCTGGCCCATCATCCCCACCTTCCACGTGCTTTGTGCATGCCTGGCCTCCAGCTGCCCATGGAAGGTTGAGTGGAGCAGACGCAGGTCAATCAGAGTGGAACATGGTTAACTGCTGGGTAAAGGCCTGCTGCAGAGACCTGGGAGGCCTGGCATACCCATCCAGAGGGAAGAGTGGGCCCTGGAGTAGAAAAGGGGAGATAATGCCCTCCTCCCCTGGATCTGGGCACTGGAATGAGGGGTGAGAAGGCAGTGTCCTGGTTTTGACTTTGACTTCAAAATTAAAGTGAGAGTCAGTGATTGGAGGTACAGAGAATATTCCAGGTAGAAATTGCACAAAGAAAGAAAATGAGTAGATGCAAGTGAGAATGGGGAGGTCGAGAGTCAAGATATGAAGGTCTGGGTGTAGTGAGTCACACCTGTAAGCCTAATTAGACTCGGGAGACAGAAGTTGGGAGGATGATAGTTCAGTAGTGTTTGCCTCAGGCAAAAAGTTTGTGAGAAACGTAACGCCCCTCCGGTGTCCCATCTCCACAGAAAAGGCTGGACATGGAGAAGTTCTTATCTCAAGCATGTGGAAAGGGTAAATAGGAGGATTGCAAGCTTCTGATATATTTCCCTCTTGAAAGATGGACATATATTTCAACCTAATTTGTCCATACATATGTCTGGCTTACATTTAGGGGTAGGTGTGGGAATACGTTGCCTCTGCAGTGTTAGGTAAATAAACTGTGGTGTGCAGGTTAGAGCGTGACTTCCTACAGGTCTGTCTGTGGAAAAGGCAAATCAGACATACTGTGAGGTCAGGTCTGGGGGAGAAGCTGTGGATGCAAAGTGGAACATTTCTGCATTAGTGTGCTCTTGAGGCAGCATCCTCTGTTTGCATTTTGCTGGCATATCCTGAAAATGCAAAGCACTGACTTCAGATGCATTTCCCTGCTTGCTGGCAGGAGCCCTGGCATCGAAAGCGCTTGGCTGGTTTGCCTGTGATGGGAGGGACGTCCCAGGAGCCGTGGGGTGAGCTGAGGTCACTGTCCAAGCCTTAGGCTTCACAAGTCGGTGCCATACAGGGCCCAGCTGTTGACAGGAAAAAACACAGGGACTGAATCCTTTTCCCATAGGCAGATAATCTCACAACACAGTAACTACCAAAAAAAAACTCAAGTTCACTGAGTTTCTACTTCTAGTGGTAGCATTTGTAGATTTGACATAAGAAGCTTCCAAAGGGCTATGCATGTTCTTATTGTACAGACTGACTTAGAAGAAGCTGGATGTGGTGGTACACACCTGTCAGCCCAGCACTTGAAAGGCTCAGGAAGAACGATGCTTACATTCAAAGCCCAGCCTGGGCTACACAGCAAGTATCTGCCTCTAAAATATAAAGGCCCAGACACGACCTAGAAAAAGGAACATGCCCTTCGGAGCTCTGCTGCAAGAGGAGGAGCCACTCAGTAGGAATCTTGTCCAGGATTTGCGTGGTGCTTTCATTTAGTGCCTAATAGATCCATTCATGCAACAAATATTTTTGAGGTTGGGCCTTGACTTGGGCTGTGTGCTGTGCCAGAGGCCAGGGGTGCAACCACGGGCAAGGCATGAGGGCGCTTTGCTTCTCATAGCTCCCTCTTCAGGAAAAAAGCATGAGGAAGGGATTTTGAGGGAAGGGCTGTCTACTGGGCAGAGCCCATTTCAGGGCTGGAGGGTGTCTGGGTGAGTGTTTCAGTAGGAGGGAATTTTCTGAGAGAAAACAGGCACGAAATGATATGTTTGGCATAGACAGACAGACAGACAGACACACACACACACACACACGTATGTATAAAGCTATTTTGAAGGTCATGGAAGGAAAGCCACTAAATTTGTGAAAGTGCTTCCGAGAAAGGAAGGAGAAAATGTGGCCTGAGATGGAGGCAAAGGAAGCCTCAGGTTTATCAGCAATGTTGTATTTTACTAAAGGAGATTTTCACTCGTGTGGTCAAGTCAATTCTGGTTCATTAGCATATGTGTATTATATTGTTCTGTGCATCTTTCTGTGATATATATGTGTGAGTATACACACACACACATACACACACACATATCCTTCACAAAGAAAAATCCAGACTGTTGACTCAAGTGGGAACTCCTCTTCAGAGAATAACAATCAGGGACTCTTATTGGCACCATAGTAGAACCAGCCCTGGCAAAAAGCTAGGAGACCTCATCTCAACAAGCAAGCCATGAATAAGGCATACATAGAAGGCGAGAGATCCAGGACTAACCTAGTCCAAAAGCAAGACCCTATCTGAAAAATAGTGAAAGCAAACATGGCTGAGTGTGAGGCTCAAGTGGAACAGTGCCAGCTTAGCAAGCATCAAACCCTGAAGTTAGATCCCAGTATCACCCAAAACAAGAAGTCTGCACCAGGGGGCATTAGTTGATGCTGACTGCTCATCAGATGTTATACACTGGAAAGACCCACAATCACATGCATTTAATCCATAATAGAATTTCTCTTTGACTTTCAATGTATGCTGACACTTGTCTCTGGGTACCATAGACCCACACTGGTACAGATCACCTGGGGGTTCTTTGTGTAAGCAATGACATCATTTAAAAAGACTGAGAATCTGTTGAGATAAACTCTTAAGAAACAAGACTGTTTCCCTAGACAATAATGGAATTTTTCTGAAAAGAATCAGTAATTCTTCAGAAGAGAATCAGTAATTATATATTAGGAATGCAGTTTACTGGAAAACTTTGCCTACAGTTCAGATTTGAAAGAGGAAAAAAAGATCATCTTGGATGATCCCCCTTTTATTGCTGAGAATTGAACCCAAGGGCTTCTTCACGCATGTAAGGCAAGCACTCTGTCACTGAGCCACAACCCAGCCTGGTACCACACTTGGACCTTCTCACTTGTATCCTTGACTAGACACAGTGTCCTCCTTGTCCCTTGTCTTGACAGGTCCCCGAGGGAAAAGTGGTGGTTCTCAACTTCCGGTTCATAGACCTCGAGAGTGACAACCTGTGCCGCTATGACTTTGTGGACGTGTACAATGGCCACGCCAATGGCCAGCGCATCGGGCGCTTCTGCGGCACCTTCCGCCCGGGAGCCCTCGTGTCCAGTGGCAACAAGATGATGGTACAGATGATTTCTGATGCCAACACAGCTGGAAATGGCTTCATGGCCATGTTCTCTGCTGCTCAACCCAACGAAAGAGGTACGGCTTCCATTCAGTGCAGAACCAACTCTTATCGATGCATCACTGTGACAGATGCCAGCTGGGGGTTGGGGACGCTTGATGTACATTTACTTGGCACTTGAGGTATGGTTACTCCTTTTGCCTAAGGCTCTGGAGCAGTTCTCAAACAGAGAGCTCAGGAATGCCAACCAACCAACCAAGAGCCTCTACCCTAACCTAAGTTTAGCATGAGCTAATAGGCCTATTAGCTTATACAGTCTCCTATTAGCTCCTCGTCTTCAGAGGGTTGTATTGCCCTAGCTTGCATTGGGATATAACTTAGATTGTTATTTATTTTTCCTATATTTAATCACTTCAGGAGACCTGTATTGTGGAGGGCGCCTTGAAAAACCTTCTGGTTCTTTTAAAACCCCCAACTGGCCAGACCGGGATTACCCTGCAGGGGTCACCTGTGTGTGGCACATCCTGGCCCCCAAGAACAAGGTGAGACTCCAGGCAATGCCAGGAAAGCATGGTGTGACCGGCCTGGATGGCGTGGCTCCTGGTGTGAGAGCTAAGGATCCAGGGAGAAAAAGCCATGCCGGACACAGGCCCTTCCTCAGGTGAAGATCCAAGCTGACTTGCCCTGGGCACTGTTTAATCTGCAAAGCCAGGGACTTAATTTCCGATGATAGAATTATCATTTGCAAACACATTTTAAAAATATAAACGGTAAGCAAATCCCACCTAAGATGGCTCCACCCTGGAGCAGGCGTTAGGAGCCTGGTGCTGTTAAGTGGCATGGATCAGCTGGAGGTAGGGGGAGGTGTTAAAAATCCCCAGCAACATCTACATTCCAGGATCCTCATTGTCACAGCTCACACATCATGTCCTGGTCACCAAACCAAAAACAGCCTGCATGCCTTGCGCCAACAAAGCCAGACATCATGCAAGCACGGCGGGCGAGCTCCTCAAAGAACCGGTGTCTGATTTGAAAATGGGTCTGTTGAAGGGTGTTTAGAGACTGCAGTTTAAAATAAAAATTGTTTCCCACAAAAAGCTTTGCTGTAAGCAATGAATAGGGGCTGAAAGTAAAGCTCAGCAGTAGAGTGTTTGTTTAGCATAAGCAAGATGAAACCTACGTTTCATCTCCAGTGCTGTGAAAGTGAGGATGGATGGATGGATGGATGGATGGATGGATGGATGAGCAGATCAGCAAAGAAGGTCTACTTTTCTAGTATGTATTAGCTTGTGGATTGTATGAAATTTTGCCCTTTTGAGGTGCTACTTTCAGATATTAAGGACAGAACTTGATGCAGGAATAGATGAAGCTTGAATTTGGGGAGCTTTTAAACATAACTTCGTAGAAATGATTAAGAACACTACTTGTGTAGGTCCTTCTATATGTTTCTTAAAAAAATACTACTAGTTGAGTGGCTCATATCTCTTATCTCTCATTTTGTTTTCTCCTCCCAGCTTTATGAGATATAGTTGACAAATAAAAATATATGTATGTAGATTATACAGCTTGATGTTGACACTGCTTAATTAGCAAAGCCAGGGGTTTACACGCATACATTCTGAAAGAGTATAATCAAGCTCTTTAACATATGTATCATCTCTCCTACTTATGCTTGTGAGCAGGTGCAGCTAGAAAATTTAAGATCTCCCCCAAAAGAAATTTTTAAGTATAATATATATGTGAAGCCAGGTGCCAGTGGCTCACGCCTGTAATCCTAGCTACTAAGGAGGTGAGATCTGAGGATCATGGTTCAAGAAGAGCTGAGGGACAGTGACCAGGCCGAGTTCAAGCCCCATAACTGACAAAAAAAAGTGTGTATTTGCATATAATTGTGTCAATTATAGTTTCCATGCTGTGCCATAGATCTCCAGAGCCAATTGTAGCTGGAATTATACAGTGATCCTTCCTAAGGAACTGCGAGAGAACTGAGCTGTTGGATGTACGACACTAGTGAGGGTCGATCTGGTTTTGAGATCATATTTTGTAGTGATTAAAAATGAAAGTGAAAGAAAACTACAGTTTTCTTAATAAGAAATACACAACAAGAAAAAGATTTAAACAGAAAAAGACATTTTTCAAACAAAAATCCTAGCAAATCTGGAAAGTGGGAGAAGTCCATCTAATATTATACACCACTGTCACCTGACATTTCTAATGTTGTGCTTCTTCAAAAGCTTATCGAGTTAAAGTTTGAGAAGTTTGACCTGGAGCGTGATAACTATTGCCGATACGATTATGTGGCTGTGTTTAATGGCGGAGAAGTCAATGATGCTAACAGAATTGGGAAGTTCTGTGGGGACAGTCCACCTGCGTAAGTAACACCTGTTTGTGGTTTTAATATTTTAATGAGTCTAAACTTGTTTTTTATGAAATTGCCCAAGTACTTTAGATTATGGAAGGTTTTATGCTGCTGTTTGGTCAACAGATTCTTAGGCTCCATGTTGGAAGAGCCTCAGGCCCTGCACTGGTGGCTCACGCCTGTTATCCTAGCTACTCAGGAGGCTGAGATCTGAGGATCACAGTTCAGTGTCAGCCCAAGACAAGATCTGTGAGCCTCTGATCTCCAATGAGCCACCAGAAAACTAGAAGTGGCACTGTGGCTCAAGTAGTAGGGCACTCGCCTTAAGCTGAAGGAGCTCAGAGACAGCACCCAGGTCCAGAGTTCAAGCCCCACAACCGACAAAAAAAAAAAAAAAAAAAAAAAGTTGGAGGCCCATCCAACACTACCAGCAAAGCCTAGCTAACTTCTACAGGCTGGTGATGGGACCTTGAACAAACCACCTGAATGCTCTTCCTCAGGTGTCTAGCCCATAAAAAAGGGCTGATCTCAGGGTTGTAGTGGAGATGGAATGGAAGAAATAGAGTACTTGGCTGAGCAAACACAGTGCATTATTGTTTAGCAGATGAGGACTTTGACCTTTTTATTCAAGAGTGTGAGCTTTTAGATTTAAGCAAATTACCTTGGTAAGATCTTTAGAATTTCAGAGAGGTACCACTTAAACTTTCCATTTGTCTCCTTTTAGGCCAATTGTATCTGAGAAAAATGAACTTCTCATTCAGTTTTTATCAGACTTAAGTTTAACAGCAGACGGGTTCATTGGTCACTACAAATTCAGGCCAAAAAAGCTGCCCACCACTCCAGCCCCGCCTGCTACCACAGCGTACCCTGTCACTGTGGGTAAGTTCTTTAGTTTGGAAGTTGTGCACATGCATTAGAAACAGAAAAGGGATTCCTTTGAAGTAAAAATACTTGAAACTAAAGTAACTACAGTCACTAGATTCCATAAACATCCCCTAATTATGACAACCAGACTGCTTCCAGAGATTGCCATCTGTCACCTACAGGGCAAAAACACAGTGGGGAACCACTGTGTATACCTACTGAGATTTACTTTAATTTTTTTGGGGGGGTCCGGTCGTGGGGCCTGAACTCTGGGCCTGGGCGCTGTCCCTCAGCTCTTCAGCTCAAGGCTAGCGTTCTACCACTTGAGCCACAGCGCCACTTCTGGCTTTTTTCTTTTTGCTTATGTGATGCTGAGGAATCGAACCCAAGGCCTCAGGCATGCAAGGCAAGCGCTCTACCACTGAGCCACCTTCCCAGCCCGAGATTTACTTTAAAATCTGTCTACTTCTCAGTTCTTAAGATCCTCCTAGCCACAGCCAGCCTCAAAGTAAGTATTTAGTCAGTGCTTACTTACATCAAGTGACAGATACAACATGTTACATGTGAGAATTTCTAAAACCCTGAATGACTTCTAGTCAGGCAATTACATACAAATATATATATAATATATACAATATATTATATATGTATATATTTTTGTTGTTGTTGTTGGTCATGGGGCTTGAACTCTGGGCCTGGGTGCTGTCCCTCAGCTCCTCAGCTCAAGGTTAGCACTCTACCACTTCAGCCACAATGCCACTTCTGATTTTCTGAGTGGTTTATTGGAGATAAGAGTCTCATGGACTTTCCTGCCTGGGCTGGCTTTGAACTGTGATCCTCAGATCTCAGCCTCCTGAGTAGCTAGGATGACAGGCATGAGCCACCAGCACTCACCACGTTTTCTTTTTAAGCTTATTATTATTATTATTTTGTGTCCGGTCATAGCCCTGAACTCTGGGCCTGGGCCCTGTCCCTCAGCTCTTCAGCTGAAGGCTAGCGTTCTACCACTTGAGCCACAGCGCCACTTCCGGCTTTTTTTTTCTTCTGCTTATTGTGGTGCTGAGGAATCAAACCCAGGGCCTCATGCATGCAAGGCAAGTGCTCTACCACTGAGCCACCTTCTTAGCCCTTTAAGCTTATTTTTTAAATTATCTTTAAGTAGTTGTACTAAGGAGTTCCCATTTAACAAAGCAGTTGATGAATGCAATATATCTTGATCAATGTATCCAGAAAGTACCTTTCTATCCCCAGGGAACCATTCTAGGATTCCTTGTATAAAGGAAGAATTACCCTGTATCTTAGGTCTTCAAGCACTTTTGGATTAGGTTTTTCGCAGCAGGGTATACAAAGAGTGTATCTATTTTTGGTCCTGGTGTTAGTTGTATAGAAAGGAAAAAGAGAATAGGGCTAAATTTGGATTATCTTTGCTCTTGGGTTTAAAATTCAAAAGAGGTATTCGGTTGCCCTGAGGAAATTAGAGCAATTGTTGGTGGACTGGAATTTTTTTTTTTGCATGGTTTATAATTATTTCATGGCAATGCCAAATTAGTGGCTTAGGAAATAAATGTTAATTTTAAATAGGTTTAGATGTAAACACCAATTATACTTGAGTTCATTTTCCTGAATCATATGTTTTCCTTCTTTGAATTTCTTCTTTGACTTAAGGTTTAAAACCCACCGTAGCCCTGTGTCAACAAAAGTGTAGACGGTCGGGGACTCTGGAGAGCAATTATTGTTCAAGCAACTTTGGTAAGAAATAAAACCCGGCCTTTTCTCTCTAATGAGAAACTTGAGACTGCACACTTAATCTCAAAGGAATTCCCATGACTTTAATGGCAAAGTGTCAGTAACACTGCTTATGTGCCCAGGAAAACGTTTTCCTCCACTCTAGGCGTGTCAGCTTATGGCGTTTGTAGGTAGAATAAGATGAAGTGAGAAAAGCAATTATTCAGAAAAAAGTGCCTTTTTCACATATGTTGCTGCTGCTGCTCTGTGTATTCTGGCTGACTCTTCCTGAAAAACTCTGTATCCTTTTTCCTTCACATATTTTGCATTTGCAAGTTATTTTTTTTTCACACATCTGTGATTCAACTTAAGTGCATTACAAGCCAAGCTTACATTCAGAAGCTCACCTCACTCAGAAGAAATTCAAGTACTTTGCCTATAATGTGCTTCCAAAGGACTAAATTAAAACCTGGACCTCTGAAGTCCACTTGGGGAACTCTTATGAATTGAAACCTGAGGAGATAGGAAGGACTTAAGGACTCAGAATTTTTCCAATTACAAAATTGTCCTATCTGTGAACACTACTTCAGAGCTGAATTTAATTGTGTCCTTTATTTTCAAAAGTAGGTTCAAAGAAACATTTGCAAGGTCTTATCAGGAAAAGAAAGTTGTTGGTGCCCAAGTAGGTTATCTACAACAAAGGGC
Source organism: Dipodomys ordii (assembly GCF_000151885.1). Lineage (NCBI taxonomy): Eukaryota > Metazoa > Chordata > Mammalia > Rodentia > Heteromyidae > Dipodomys > Dipodomys ordii. Next base: position 2,833,339 of record NW_012267340.1, read on the forward strand.
CTATCCAGAGGCTAGGTTGGTGTTTGGTGTCATAAAGTGTAGCCCCGAAGGGCTGTATTACAGACAGGAGAGTTTGGAGGGTATGGAGTCTGGCGTCCTACATCTTATTGCAGCTGGTGAGATTCCAGCAAGTGGCACAAGAATGAAACTAAACAGCACCATTTGCTATCCCATATAGGTTAGTCTTCTGTAGGGGGGCTCAGGAAATCACCCTCCCTGGGCTTTGGGAGCGGCCTGATTCCACCTGGCTGTCAGCTGGTATGTGTAGTGAAGTCCCGTCCCCAGGAATCAGAGTACAGTGTGAGGTGTCAGGAGCTTGATACACTACACAAGCATGAAGGCTCGCTTGGTAACAAAGTCCTGAGCTTGACTGATAAGTCCATTTGACTGTGATTCACTTTGATGGCACAGGTACCAAACCACATCACGACTGGCCGATGGGTGTCACAATAATTGGGGAGTGCTGCTGAGTTTTATCTGGGCAGGAACGCAATGGGTTAAAAACAAAATCTAGTGCAAGCCCTGTGCCACAGGGAATTGTCCCCCTCAAACTGCTACCATGACAACAGCAGCCCTTTGAAAGAGACAGCATCCCTCCTTGTGTGGCTTACAAGAGACTGTTTCTGTGAAGATACTGATGGACGAAAGAAGGCACTATATGAAAAGAACAAGTAGATTTTACTAGACATGTTTTTAATGCGAAAATTTTTTTAGCTTAGACTCCATTCTGTACTTTGACATGTAAAATGAGATAGACAGGATGGACAAGAAGGTGAATACAAAAAGGCCAGAGAGAGACAGAGATCTGTGATCATTAGAAACAGATGGCCCATTAGGATGCACAGAAGTTCAAGAAGAGGGACTGGGAAGGTGGCTCAGTGGTAGCGTGCTTGCCTTGCATGCATGAGGCCCTGGGTTCCATTCCTCAGCACCACATAAGCAGAAAAGGCTGGAAGTGGGGCTGAGGTTCAAGTGGTAGAGCGCTAGCCTTGAGCTGAAGAGCTGAGGGACAGCGCCCAGACCCAGAGTTCAGGCCCCACGACTGACCGAAAAAAAAAAAAAGTTCAAGGAGAGGGTATGGCCGGAGAGGAGGCGAGGGAGAGACAGAAGGTCAACATTCACCACACAGACCAAGTCCAAGTGCTTCTTCCATGCCACTATGCAACCTCAACCCACAAGTACAACATTGCCTCTAAAGGTTCAAGGTCTTGTTAAATATTCATAAGCAGAGCCTCATAAGCCAACCGTTTACATGGTAACTGATCCATATATCAGACAGAATATCTGTAAGAGTCCCCATCAGAGCAATAGATTGATATTCAACAAGTATTTAGGTTTCTCTCCTAGTTATCAATAACCAACAACCAGGGTAACAAGCTCCATGGCGTTATTTACTTTTCGCAGTATTGGGGCTTGAACTAGGGCCTCACACTTCTTAGGTAGGTGTCCCACCACTTGACCACACCACCAGCCCCGTGCTTTATTGTTCAGATAAGATTCCTACTCTTTTGCTGGGCACTGGTGGCTCATGCCTGTCATCGTAGCAACTCAGGAGACTGAAATCTGAGGATCACAGTTCAAAGCCAGCCTGGGCAGGAAAAGTCCGTGAGACTCTTATCTCCAATAAACCACTGGAAAACTGGAAGTGGTGCTATGGCTTAAATGGTAGAGCGCTAGCCTTGAGGTGAAGAGCTGAGGAACAGTGCCCAGGCCGAGTTCAAGACCCACAACTCACAGAAAAAAGAAAAAAAAATTCCTATTTTTCCCCCAGGCCAACCTGGACTGTGATCTTCCATTTACACTTCCCACTATAGCTGAGATGACGAGCATATCCTATGACTCTAAGCCTTTTCTGTTGAGATGGAGTCTTCTGAATTTTTTCCTCCCAGGCTGACCAGAAACCATCATCTTCCTTCTAATCTCAGCTTCCTGGAGCTGGAACAATAGTCCTGAACTACCAGCACTCAGCTTTCAGAACCATTTTTTTTTTTTGGGTCAGTCATGGGGCTTGAACTCTGGGCCTGGGCGCTGTCCCTCAGCAATCCAGCTCAATGTTAGTGCTCTACCACTTGAGCCACATAGCCACTTTGGTTTTCCAGTGGCTTATTGGAGATAAGAGTCTCATGGACTTTTCTTGCCTGGGTTGGCTTTGAACTGTGATCCTCAGATCTTAGCCTCCTGAGTAGCTAGGATGACAGGTGTGAGTCACCAGCACCCGGCTCAGAACCATTTTTAAAAACTCAGGATTGAGAACTCAAGTCTGGCCTTTTCTTTAACATTAAAACTACTTCATTTCTGAAACAGAGAGCATATCTTTATTTTCACTTCTCCTTGCACTTGCCTTCCCTGGCATTTGCCGTCACCTAGTTTCCAAGACGTCTTCCTTGTCTTCTACAGTATTAACTGGCACTGTGATCACGACCGTCACTCGGGGCGCAAGCCTCCATGCCACAGTCTCCATCATTAACATCTATAAAGAGGGGAATCTGCCAATCCAGCAGGCTGGCAAGAACATGAGTGCCAAGGTCGTTGTGGTCTGCAAGCAGTGCCCTCTCCTCAGAAGAGGTGAGTAGGACTGGGAAGGTGGCTCAGTGGTAGAGTGCTTGCCTTGCATGCATGAGGCCCTGGGTTCGATTCCTCAGCACCACATAAGCAGAAAAAGCCAGAAATGGTGCTGTGGCTCAAGTGGTAGAGTGCTAGCCTTGAGCTGAAGAGCTCAAGAGTTCAGGACCCATGACCGACAACAGCAACAACAAAGCAGTGTAATAAGGAAAGGTCTCATCTCTCTCCCAGGGAGTCTCTGGGATCACCAAGGGGATGACACAGCTTCTTGGAACAGGATATGGAACTTTCTAAGCAGTGGCAGGTATAGAGAAGTAAAGTCATGCCTAATATGTCAACTAGACTTGATAGCAAGGGAAGGCCCCGGAGGGAGGCAGAATTGAACAGTAACCCCAATTCCTATAACTTGTAGAAATAAATAATGCATCTCAAATCTTTAGAGTTGAATCAACAGGGACAGATGTTGAGAGAACAGTTGACTTTGTCAAGTGCCGTCATTGTGCTTACAAGAAAATGCCCAGCAAGCAATAAGAAATGTGGAAGTGAACTTCAGAAGAAAGAATTCCAGCTTGAATTCAAGAATTCAAAGCTTGGAAGTCATTTGAAGAGAGAGAGAGAAAGAGAGTTGGGGGTGGGGGGAGACCAGAATACTTTTTAGCATCTGTTTTTCCCCCAAAGTAATAGAAAAGTGCAAGAAGGATCTTAATTACCTGTGCCCTCAAAAAATGTCCATCATAGACATGCTTGTTGAGATGCAGATGAAAGTTCCACACAGTGGGGCACTGGTGGCTCATGTCTGTCATCCTAGCTACTCATGAGACTGAGATCTGAGATTGTGGTTCAAACCCAGCTCAGGCAAGAAAGTCTATGAGACTCTTATCTCTTATTAACCACCAGAAAACTGGAAGTGGTGCTGTGGCTTAAAGAGATAGAGCACTAGCCTTGAGCAAAAAAGCTCAGGCCCTGAGTTGAAGACCCACAACCAACAAAACAAAAATGTTCAACACAGTAACTGAAGAGGTCAACTAGCTGCAGCCCAGATGCATTATGGGACTATGGGAGGCTGTCCAAGGATGGCGCATCATGCAGCACTGAGGAACCTTTCATGTTCATGCAGTACATCAATCACAGGAAGCATCAAGAAACTACACGTGACTGATAGCACTGAAGAGCGAGGGACCACACGTTGACTGTATCTCACTGCTGCTTATAGGTTCCTTGCACTAGCAGAACTAGAATTTACTGCTAGTTGAGTTTAACTTTTTGCTTAAACCAGATTTATCCTAGATAGGTAAGTGGATAATTTATATCACTTAAAGAGAAAAACATTTACCCAGAGAAAAGTTGTGGTCTAAGTTGTTTCAAAGGATGTATATAAAGAAAATTATTCATTTATGTATTCTCTTCCTTCAGGTCTAAATTATATTATTATGGGCCAAGTAGGTGAAGATGGACAGGGCAAAGTGATGCCCAACAGCTTTATCATGATGTTCAAGACCAAGAATCAGAAGGTTCTGACCGCCTTAGAAAACAAGCGATGTTAACAGAGAACGTGTCCACTTAAGCGCAGTCTGTTGCTGTCACTGAAAGATCTGCTCTCCCTAAGTAGAAAAAAAATCGCATAGGATTTAATCAGAAGCTTCCTGAAAGGTTGGACTGATTTTCCTGTCATGTCATGTAGGTGATGTGAGTCCTTGATAGGGCTGGTGGCCGTCCAGAGTCTGTACTGAGAAAAGTGTATCTGCACACCTGCCGACGAGGGTGCTGGCAGGAAAGGAACGGTGCCAAGCGCTGGCTCCTGGGAAGCCGCTTATTTATAAATCTGTCAGAGGATATTTTTGAATCGAGTTGTGTGAGGAGATTAAAAAAGAGGTTTTATAAGTGCATTATTTATAGTGATTATTTGTCTTTCCTTTAGGCATTTCTGAGGTATTGCTTTCTTCTCTTGCATTTTTTAAAAGTAATGCTTAATAAAAACATTTTAAAATGATTATGAAGCAGCCATTAGATTTGTCATTGTATAAAATATACCCCTTCTTATTTGGTGGTACTGGGGTTTTGAACTCAGGTCCAAACTACTCTTTCCACAGATAGCTTGTGTATAAAGCTTAAACAGTTTAGGGTTTCATGGTCAGTAATGGGTGATACTGGCTAATCTTTTGATTCAGTCATGCTCTGGTGGCTCATGCCTGTAATCCTAACAACTCAGGAGGCTGGGGTTTAAGGACTGCAGTTTGAACCCAGCCAGAGCAGGAGAAAGTCCATGAGACTCTTATCTCCAGTTAGCCAGCAAAAAGTCAGAAGTGGAGAAGTGGCTCAAATGGTAGAGTACCGGCCTTGAACTAAAAAGCCAAGGAAGAGCTCCAGGTCCTGAGTTCAAGCCTCAGTACAGGCACACACACACTCAAAAAATAATGAACATATTTTATTGCATAGATAGACCTGCAGAGCCAACTAGGGAGTTGTAGAAACAACCAGACAATCTTCAGGCTTGTAAGAATACAACAGGCCTGTGGTGGTACCTCCCGCCTAGGACAGTGCACAGGGACAAGAACTTACCAGTTAAGACACTGTTACACTTCCTTGCATAAGGGTCCTTCATGAGTTTGCCAGAAGTTTCCACAGCATCCCTTAGTTCCCTAGGAGACATCTTAGAGGCAAAGAGACAGCATTCATGTCAGGTACCATGTAGAGCCGAGTATTCTGGAGAAGCTAGGGTTTCTGTTGACTCGTATGACTGTAGGCATAACTTCCAGCCTCCTTTCAGGTGACTGATCTTCTTGCAGGAGTTGTGTACTCAGCACAAAGTGCTGGCTTCCTTGGTAGGCATTCATAGCTCAGCTGTGGTTCCTCCAAATCAGATGTAGCCTCTATCTGTCAGAGCTCATTTCTCACCATAAACAAGTTTGCCTAGCAACATAGTTGACATAATGTATTATCTAGTTCTCCTCTGGTAAAATGTAGCTAACAAAGGTCAAATTCTTCATAGAATGAGCAAAGGCTGCGAAGCCCCATTCCTAGTAGATTAAAGGAAAAAATAATTTGATCTTAATAACGCAGAAAAGACAATTGATTTAATTCCATGTCTATTCATAAAATAAACCAGGAACAAACTATGAAAAGGAGAAAATTTATCTTCAAGTTGACCAGAAAAACCTCTAGTAAGCTTCATGCTTAAAGCAATACTTTTAATATCAGTGGTAAAAAAGAATGTTTGAAATAATCTTTTCTACTAAAAACTGTGGAGCTGGAGACATGGCTCAGTTGGTAGAACACCAGCCAATGATCAAATGCTAGGTACTGAGTTCAAGTCCTGGTCTTAGACAGAAAAACAGAATGAAAGAAATATACTGGAACTTTTATACAATGTAATGAGAAGAAAATCAAATATATGATGAAAAGTTTGGAAAGGAAGAAGAAAGGACGTGTTATTCAGATAGAATACGTGAGGGTACCTAATCTGCTGGTGATTAGAATCATTTCAAGAAGGGAGGGAGAAAAAGACGGAAGGAGGAGGAGAGAGAGGAAGGGAAGGAGAGAAGATAAGAAAGGGAAAGGAAGAAGAGAAGAAAGGGAAGGGAAGGAGAGAGAAGGGGAGGGGAAAGAAAATGGAGATACTGTTCAGTAGTATTGTACTTGCCCTTGCATGTAAAGGCCCAGCTCTACAAAAAATAAAAAAAATGAAAACAGAAACTCTCACCTTTGTCAATAGTGTGTGAACACTCTTTATCGGGGCATAGCCTGGCTCCTTACTTTCGGAGGCTGACTCTGCTTTCCTACTGTGTTGACTGTCTCACTGTCCACCTGTCTCCCTCTGACCGGTACTCACTTCATGGTCGCTACTTGATCCTGGTCAGAAAAGACTTTTAGTAAGCAGGTTTTCAGAAAAGTAGAGATGAGGCATCTTACAAGTTCTGTTTGTTGACCAAGAAAAACCTACAAATTAATTTCAAAAAGCAAAACTTTCAGAAATGTCTTACCCAGCACAGACCATCAATTGAGTTCAGGATTACACAACCTTGGACAAGTTGCACACAATGCCAGCTTTCCTTTTTTTT
>NW_012267340.1:2840008-2860302 GCF_000151885.1 Dipodomys ordii
TTGTGGGGCCTGAACTCTGGTCCTGGGCGCTGCACCTCAGCTCTTCAGCTCAAGGCTAGCGCTCTACCACTTGAACCACAGCGCCACTTCCAGCTTTTTTCTTTTTGCTTGTGGGGTGCTGAGGAATCGAACCCAGGGCCTCATGCATGCAACGCAAGTGCTCTACCACTGAGCCACCTTCCCAGCCCCCAATGCCAGCTTTTTTACCTATTAAATCATCAGGTTGAAACATGATCTCCATATTCTTCAAGTTCAATGTAAGGAACCAGAATTTCAATACACATTTGTCATCAGCTGACTAGATGCCAGCCAACACACAATTGGCCAAACAGATTCCGGTTATTTTCCCAACTCTATGTTTTCATATGTCATGGCATGATAATTTATTTTTCAATTTCCATTCATTGAAATTCATTCAGTATATAGTTTGATGACTTGCCCAATCAATCTCCTCCTTCCACCGGACCCTGTGAAGCACTGATTTTGGTTCCTATGTTTTTATCTTCTCTAATATGGAACGCAATGGAATTACACAGTACATACCTTTGAAATTGGCTTCCCTTCACTTACTTGTAAGGTTCATCCATGTTAATACATATATCAGTAGTTGATTCCCGAGTGTTACCTTGGTTGGGCCTAAAGGATTCTCTTCTTTTTGTCCTTCTAGTTGGTGTGGGTCAGGAGACATGTTCGTGTGAGATCTGGAGAGCAGAAGTGCAGCAGCAGTTGTTGGTGTTTGAACATGTTGTAACTTCTCTACTGGCTCACCTTGCTAAGCTGGGGCAGCTAGCAGAACCACAGCTATTCCCGCCGTCCCTTGGGTCCTCCTGTAGTTTCTCTAATGGCTGGGCCAACTGCGTGTCCACAACACACTTCTCACAGTTCTCCATTGTGAAGCTGGAGACATGAGAAGTATTATGGGTGGCGATCTACATTCAAGGGCTCCATGGTGGAATTGCTGTCTCCCTTCTCACCTGCTGATCCCATACAATTCCAGTTCCGGCATCAGAGGCAAAAACCATAACCTCACAGACACCACTTACCAACTGTAACAACTGCACTGTCAGATCCTTGCAAATCACACACTCACACATGCTCACATTCACACACACACACAAGCCTGTAAATAACCTAGAAGCTCCGCTGCTCTGACTGAACTCTTAATATGAGTCCTTTTGTAGAGTTCCACCGTAAGATGTACAATTTGTTAATCTGTTTACTAGCTGATGGACATTTCATTATTTTCACTTTGAGACTTTGAGTAAAGCTTTTATGAACATTCACACATCAGGTCTTTGTGAGACACATTATTTCAAACATGGAGGAAACATTCACATTTGATTGCCCCTGGAGATAGGAAGAAATGCCATGGTAATCTGATGTTGATATTTTGCATTTTAGGTCTTTGTTATCGTGAGTTAAAAAAACCCAGTAACCATGAGTTTTATGCTTTAAAGGGGTGAACTTTGTAGTGTATAAATTATATCTCAATTTTAAAAAGTAGATGATAATACAACAAAGAGACTGTCAATTTATAATCTAATGCCAAGTTTTATTCACCTTTTTTCTTACAATATGCTGGCATTCAAAATATACCTCATAAGTAACTCATGCATACAATAGGCACTCTAAAATATTATAATTTAATAAGTAGGTATTCTTTAGAATGACTAAAAATACTGATGTAAAATCCCAGTTGAGAAGTGTATAATCCCATAGTAGACAAAATATATAACTTTACAATAAACATTTTTGTAAGAATTAGCCCAAAAGAGGGGACACTTAAACTTTGGAAATTAAAAAATAAAGAGTAAAAAGCAAGATGAAATATACCACTCACATCTTTAGACAATGGTCCCTGGACTGGCGGTGCTTAGACCAAGGGCTGCCTGCACCCATGGTCCTAAGAACAGAATCTTGAGTTAAGAAGATAATTCTGTACCTTCTTAGCTGGAAATGCTGTAGGAAAATGAAAGCAATAGCCTGGGAGATGTTTTAGCTACATGGTTACATGAACACACACAAAAAAAGAAAATAAAAATTAAATAAGTATCTTATTCTCAACTTAAAAAAAAGCAATGCTTTTCATCTTCAGCAGCAAGAACAGTCTATAAGTAAGCATGAAGTCACTTTTACAGAAGCTATGCTAAGTTCTGTGGGAAATGCTTTGGGAGAGATAAAAGAATCTTAGTTCAAATATTAATAGGTCATCCAAGGCTTTACCAAACCAAATGAGGAGACTGTACCACTCATAATGAAGTATCTTCTATTTTGCAACTATGAATTTCACTCCAACTTGAAAAAAATTATAGCACTATTATGACAAGGAAGAGTTAAAAGCAAGCAAATGCTGAAGAAGTAAACAAATACTTTATAGCCAAAAAATAACAATGCCTACTGACTATATTTTTTAATGACATAATTCTATAAAAATTTAAATAATCTAACCAGATCAATACATGGAAATACATATAAAATATTAAGTGAAAAAACAAAATTAGAAATATAAAATGATTATAACTGTGTAAAAGTAAATATATTACAGTAACAAAAATGAAATGGATTTAAATAGATAAGAACAGAAACAGATTCAAATATGAATTAGTGTTTTTTGTTTGTTGTTTAAGATTGTAACAAAAGAAAAAAATAGATTATTATTTTAGGTAAAATTATACTCCTAAACAATAAATATGGAACTATATGTGGACTCCTATAACAGAGATTTTTTAAACCATGACTTATATTTCAAGTGTATCTTATGGCAGGAGATCAGCCCACATTGGCTGATACTCATTTAACTTTGTGGATGACTTGTACATTTTTGATTGCCCTTCTTAAACATTAAAGACAGCATAAAGCACTGTCCCATTAAGAAAACTAAGCAGCATGCTAACAAAATCTAATAATTAGTTTTGCTCCTACAAAAAGCTGACAGATGGCTTTTAAAAAACTAATTCTATATACATATTTTACATAACATATTTATGCTATAAATATTTTTGAAGAATGGCTTTTATATAATTGTTTATTTCAATATATGTCTTATTAGTTTCATTGCTAGTTATGCAAATACCCAGTTTTTCAGATCTGTATTGAAAATTATTCTCTACGAGACTTAGAAAATGGTTAATTTCTTGGATAAAACATAGCATATTTGGAAGTCCGAAAGCCAAGCAAATCCCTTATTTCATTCCGGAACTTGGACAGGTCTTGGCGCAGCTCATTTAGGTTCTCCACAGTGGCCTGATCTGTGCTCTGCATCCTCTGTCTCATGGAGGTCAAATACCGATGCACTAAGCAGCACATCACTTTCTGGTAGTTCTCATCTCTCTTTTGTTTCAAGTTTCTCCATTCCTTCAAAACAGACAATACAGTCATACTAATGACATGCTGCATGTGTATTTATGTGTATAGGTATGTGTGTATATATTTATACATGAATAAATATATACATACATATACAGATATACCTACAGTTTACTTTGCGGGGGCGCAGGTACTGGGCTTTGAACTCAGCACTCGGTTTCACTCAATTTTCTTGCTGACAGCTGGACACTCTGCCACTTATGCCACACTTTCAGTCTGTTTTTTTTGCTGGTTATTTGGGAGACTGAATCTCCTGGATTTTTCTGCCCGTGAGTCTCTGGATCTCAGCCTCCTAAGTAGCGCAGTTCTATAGGTGTGGGCCACCAATGTGTGGCCAATACATTTTGTAAAAAGTCACAGATACAAGTACATCAATTTCCCCTTTCTTTCTTTTCCCTTCCTCCTTCCTTTACTGTTTTTGAAAGAGTCTCTCTATAACCCACACTGGTCTCAAACTCAAGGTTCTGCTACTTTGGCTTCCAGAGCTGCTTAGATTACATATACTATCATATACATATTATCATATACTATCACACTCAGTTCAAACACATCTTTATTAGAGGACAGTTTTGCCATGATGTGGTCTGAAATAATATTCAACACTTGCTTAAAATAAATGTAGGCTGAATATTTAATTAAATCTCCTTTTATGGTTATCTTGATTTTAAAAATTAGTCTTAGGAACCCTCAATTTATCCAGTGATTTGCTGTTCCACAGGGCACATATGGCTCACTATAACCTGTGTGCTGAGAAGGTTTTTACAAATAATGTATGGAATGAATTTTATGATTTAAAAATTTTGAGCCCCAACTAAGCAAAAAATTACCCTACTAAAAATTCTATGATTTTTCACAAGTAGGCCTATATTACAATGAATATTATTCAAGTTACGGTGATAATAAAAGTTCACTGGACTTTTTTCTTTCTTGTCATGTAACTGCCTATCTCTGACTTTTGTTTTGACTTACAAAGTATGGTACATTTACTCCCTGGCCTTTTATAGAAAAAATGTGCCAGTCTCTGGTTTCCAAGCAGTATGTGCTGAATTATCAGTGAACTGCATAGTTTCAAAGAAGAAACAAAAACAGGAACCAAACTTAGCAATAATTTTTTATCTATGGTAAGAGAATAGTATTCTGAATTACTTCCCATGCTTTTAAAATATGAGGTAAAAACTTCACATGCTGGGAAATTTGATAAGCAAAAAAAAAAAAAAAAAAACTTAGTCCTGTGTGTCACTCTGATATTTATTGAATGTTAGGTAGATACAGAGGGGTTCAGAAGTGGGGAAAACATAGCCAGTAAGGAGCTTCAATATTTATGTTTTAAAAAAACATTTGAGTTTAGAAATTGCTCAGACTTTTAGGGTGCATTTCGAAGTTCTAATTCTTACCTTTAAACTGTTTTGCCGCTTGACCTTCCCTTTTGAAGTGTGAGAGCAAATCCACTTACTGAGGCTGCTGATCATGTAGCAGATGGTCTTTGGTGAAGGAATGATGTTGAAGGGTGGCGGAAGTGTACACTTGTCGTCAAAATAGCTAAGCCATAGCTTTGCTCGGGCGAACTTCCATTCCTTGTCTTCATGATTCTGTAAGAGTAAGGGAAGAGCAGGACAGAGTAAGAACGCACATGCGTGAGGGTACACCTACACACACACAAACACACATACACACACACACACACACACACACACACACACGCAGGCAGGAGGAAAAAGGGAGTTAATGTTTAAAACTGTCTAAATGCTCTTTCTATATATTTGGCAGATAAAAAAAACTGGTTCAAGACTTGAAATTATCATACATTTCAAAATCTATATGTAACTTCGAAATGATGGTATTTCTCAGGTCTCATCACCTTTATTTCATGTATTTGATATGATCTGGAAGCACAGAAGGCCTTAGAGAATGGATACTTACTGCTATCAACTGAAAGCTTTTGTGAAGCATGGCGACCAGCAGCTTGGTAAGGACGATGACAACCACAACGTTGTAAGTGCCAACGATCACGGCGCCAACAAAGGACTGCAGCTCTTCTCCATAGCTGAACCTTGTGACAAAGATTGCCACATGGGCTAGGGAGAAAATATACCAGAACAGAGCAAAGCAAGTGCCGATGAACCTGGCAAGACAAGTATACTTCTGTTTAAAATGAAATTGAAGTAACAAGTACCAAACATATATAATTCATTTGATCAAATCATACAAGTGAAGCATTAATCATCCTTGAATAATCCTTTATAAAAATAAATTAGCCAGGCGCCAGTGGCTCACACCTGTAATCCCAGCTACTCAGGAGGCTGAGATCTGAGGATCATGGTTTGAAGCCAGTCTGGGCAGAAAAGTTCATGAGACTCTAATCTCCAATAAACTACTCAGAAAAAGCCAGAAGTGGCGCTGTGGCTCAAGTAGTAGAGCACTAGCCTTGAACACAAAGAGGTCCAGTGACAGCACCTAGGCCCTGAGTTCAAGCCCCAGGAGAGGCAAACATAAATAAATGAAAATAAAAAATATAAATAAATGAAATTAATTCCCAGAGCACTGATATGGCTTGTTTTGAACAAAGAAACAAACTCAAAAGGTCATAAATTATTCCTGTGTTTTACTTCTGTGCTTCCTGTGTAAGCACAGCAGCCTAGGTGGTAGCTAGTTTAGGTTTTGTCACTCTTCCACTCAAATACTTAAATTGCTTTCAATCACAATTTAACCCCAAATCCTTCTGGGAGGTAACAAGATTCCATGACCCTCCTCTCCTGCCTGTCCTTCTCCCTTCCGATTCACCATGTTTCCTTCCCACTGGCTTTGTCTTGAACAGGCCAGTTGGGCTCCCACCGTTGGAAGGTGGCTCTCCAAGTTCCTTCTGCTTGTGATTATTCATTCTTCAGTCCCCTCCTTCATGGCCAGTTCCTTCACCAGCTTTCCCTGAATCTCACACAACTGGAACCTCTCACAAACAAGCTCCTTAGCCCAAGCTTGAGCTGTCCTTTCAGCCCTTACATTAATATGTATTTGATTAAATCTTTTCACTGCATGTGTCCCAATGTAAGCTCCACTAAGATCATTCTGCTCACAAAGACTTCAGTCATTTGGGACATTCAACTGTGTTAAATGAACACAAACCCATCAAATCTTATAATTTTTTTTGTTGATCATGAGGCTTGAACTCTGGGCCTGGGCGCTGTCCCTCAGCTCTTCAGCTCAAGGTAAGCGTTCTACCACTTGAGCCACAGCACCACTTTCAGTTTTCATGGTTTATTGGAGATAAGAGTCTCATGGATTTTCCTGCCTGAGCTGGCTTTGAACCTCGATCCTCAGATATCAGCCTCCTGAGTAGCTAAGGTTACAGGCACGAGCCACCACAGCCCAGCCAAAGTAAAGTTTTGAAAGAAAAATTGAAGCTCTTGTTTCTGTAGTCACTAATTCATAGAGAATTTGGCACAGAAATATATTTAGTAGAAATACTTTGAAAGACACTCACGAATGGAAAGTATCATTGCTTTGCTGTTCACAAAAGATGCCCACACAGTCCTTCTGTTCTTTTGGTGTGTAGCCTTTATCATAGAGTTGTGTCAGTCCAATTGTGAAGGAAAACAAAACGAGAAGGAACATCCCGAGAAATTTTCCAAAATCTTGCAACATTTGTCCCATAGAAATCTGTGGAATGTATTACATAGGGGAGCTGATAGTAACATTATTGGAAACCTGATATTACATCTGAGATTACCCATCAGTACAAGGAAGACAAACACACATTCCACAGGCCATCTCCTTTATTCCACTGGCTGAGGAACTTCAACACCTTGAGAACATGGAAAATCAAGCTGCTTCACAGCACATCATTCTAGCAAGGCCAGCACTGAGTGCTAGATGGTACCATCCTTGAATGTGGACCATGCCTATGGAGACGTTGCTGCTGTGGGGGTGGAGGCAGAGACATACGTATGGAGATGTGTGTGTATGTACTGACAGGGTCTCACTGGATGACTCAGGATAGCTTCAACCTTGAGATCCTCCTGCCTCAGCCTCCCAAGAGCTGAGATTACAGGCTAGGTCAATCATGTCTGTTTAATGCCATGCTATTTGAATGGGGCTTGAATAGTATGATTTTAGTCTGCTGTGTGCCAGAAAAGCTACACAACCATTTATAAATAAATAAAAAATACTGAGGTGTTACAAAGATCACATCTTTGATCTGTTGGTATTATTTCTAGAGTCTTATCCATAGGAAATAATCTATCAGAGCCAAATTGTCTCATATACAGTATTACACAGAAGAGTAAAAACAATCTATACATATTTGGTGGGGAAAAGCTTGATATCATAAGGCTCATTATGTTGTGCTGACAATAAGGAACAGTAATGATCACAATTTCTACTCATTCTATTCCCAACCTTCCAGAATAAAAGTTCTATCTTTGTAAGCAACACATGCTCAAAATTCAGGTCAACATACGTATATCTACATAAATATCTACATAAAGGGGCTGGGAAGGTGGCTCAGTGGTAGAGCACTTGCCTTGCATGCTTGAGGCCCTGGGTTCAATTCCTCAGCACCACATAAGCAAAAAGAAAAAAGCCGGAAGTGGCGCTGTGGCTCAAGTTGGTAGAGCGCTAGCCTTGAGCTGAAGAGCTGAGGGACAGTGCCCAGGCCCAGAGTTCAGGCCCCACGACCGGACCCCCCCCCAAAAAAAATCAGTATCTGCATAAAATCCTCAATAAAATGCCATCAAACCAAACTCAATAGCACATTAAGAAACTCATGCAGCTGGGCATTGGTGGCTCACACCTGTAATCCTAGCTACTCAGGAGGCTGAGATCTGAAGATCATGGTTCAAAGCCAGCCAGGAAAGTCTGTGAGACTCTTATCTCCAATAAACCACCCAGAAAACCGGAAGTGGTACTGTGGTACAGTGCTAGCCTTGAGTTGAAGAGCTAAGGGGAAGCACTCAGGCCCAGAGTTTAAGTCCCACACCGACAAAAAGAAAAAAAAAAAAAAAGCACATACAGTGACCAGACCTGGTTGCACATGCCTGTAATTCCAGGAAGTTGGAAGAAAGAGATTGGGAGGATTATGGTTTGAGGCCAATCCAGGCAAAAGGTTTAGTGAGAGAGGAGGCTAATGGGCCACAACTTTAAATAAAGTCTGAATTCCTAAAAGCAAGGCATTATTATTATTATTAGAAGCAAAGCGGGTGAAAAGCTTTATCCTTCTAATTGTTCATTGTTTAGTCTTCACATCATGACAGAACAGAGTTCAATGGATAAGTAGAGAGATGTAATATTAATGGCATATAATGATAAGTGATGTTTAAGAAAGTTTTAGGTGTTTACCTGTAAGGGACCCAGGACAGAGCTGGTGGTATACATAAAAAACAGACGGAGATAACTCAGCACATTTGCAAAGGCAAACAGCCCTTCTGCCACCAGGGTCGGATGGAAGGCATCCCAGTCCTTGCGATCAGCGAAGTCGTGAAACTGCAGTCAGGAAGAAAAGCCACACAGCATGGTTGAATTTAGGACAACAGAAAGAAATGTTCCCATCTCTCGGACAGAAAGCTATTTTTCCTTGTGTTTCCTTGTGGAGGATCACCATAAACTCTTCAGGACCTTCTCTCACCTAACAGAAGCACCGTTTGATCTGAACAAAAGACTTGTGAGGATGGCCGGAAACACCACCTCTATGACATGTACAGATTCTGCAAAAATTCTTAGGCTATAAAAAGTTCGTTTTTCTAAATTGTCAGTAGCTTTTTTTTAAGAAATAAAATGTTTTCTAGTTTTCCTAAATCCTACAACGTAAAATTTAAAGCATGTATGTTGTCAATAGTCAGCTGGCATATTGAATAAACCTAGTCCTTTGAACCAGGATTTTAGAATCAACTACAGAAGTTTCATATGCGTGCACTCGTCAACACACACACACACACACACACACACACAGAGTGCATTAGTACAACTGGACATAGAGAATCTACACGTTAACTGCTTAGATCACAGACCAGTTGGTTATGAAGCATATTTACCAATTGTCCTGAAATAATTAATGGTATACTGTTGCTTTCAAATGTCCTATATTAGATAACAAATTATAAGACCTTGCCCCCTAGACTACAGAAGTCTAGAAAAGCAGTATCATTCAATCTCTCTATCAATTCACAATCTATGACCAATTTTTATCTTCTTAGTAATTTCATAACTCTAATCATTAAATGTATCCAAACATAATGTTGCATAACACTAATAAATTAATGGAGTAGATTTTTAAATAAACCAAATTGATGTAAGAGAATCATTTTGCTTTTTCTATAACCTATAAATTACTCAAAAAGTAGAGAATATAATGTATTTTACTTCCTTGAATGTGACACACTGAAAAAATTCCAAACTACCCATCTAAACAAAGCTAGCTAGGGGCTGGGAAGTTGGCTCAGTGGTAGAGAGCTTGCCTTGTATGCCTGAGGCCCTGGGTTTGATTCCTCAGCACCACATAAGCAAAAAGAAAAAAGCCGGAAGTGGCGCTGTGGCTCAAGTGGTAGGGCACTAGCCTTGAGCTGAAGAGCTGAGGGACAGTGCCCAGGCCCAGGGTTCAGGCCCCACGACCGGACCAAAAAAAAAAAAACAAAAAAAAAAAAGCTAGCTAACAAACATAAAATCTATTCTCCTTCTAGCCTTGGAAAAGTGTATTTTTTTTTTTTTTGCCAGTACTGAGGTTTGAACTCAGGGCCCTACCTCCAATCCTATTAGCTTTAGTTAGTTATCAGATAATCTTGCTTTTTTGCCTAGAATGACTTCAGATTACAATCATTCTACATATCTGGAATTATAGATATGTACTACCACATGCAGCACGTTTGCTGGGGTAGGGTCTCACGAACTTTTTACCAAGGCTGGCCTGGTCATCCCAATCTCTATCTTCCCATAGCTGGGATTATAATCATGAGCCACCTTACCTGATGAAAGTAAAACTGTAGTAAAAAAGTAAAATAGATTTTTGTAAAATTCTGAATAAAATATATATAGTCATCTGAAAAATTTAACAAATATTAAATATTTAATATACATTTAATTAATAAATTATATTTATACTAGTTTTAAGCTTAAAAATATAAAAATTGTGACAGAATATATAAAATACTATAATACCATTATATAGTATTGTGAAATAAACTCTTTTTCAGATTAATATAAAGGTACCATTTAATCATTTAAGTAAACACAGGTGAATGGACTAAATATAACAAACTGGCAGTTACTAGGAAGAAAATGTCTAGATAGATCTGTATTTAAATCCAGGCTTTTTTTTTTGTTATTTTACTGTGTGGACAAAGACATGTTATTAATATCTCTGGGTTTCATTCTCCTTATTTGCAAAATGAGGGTAAGGATTCTTTCTCTCAGAATCTAAGTTGAAAAAACATTAAAGGATCTCAAATACTAACTATAGTACTTACTATCATAGAGTAGCTCCCATCATTCAAAGGGAAATGCTTAAATTATTGAAAGGAATTCATATGCTGGCAAATGGTTTTTAAGTGAAAATATACCAGACACAGATCTGGACCTATGTCCAAATAGCTGAATACCTTACACTATTTTTTAATAAATGTATACCTTTAACCAACACAATAAATAGTCACCTTGTTGTGAGCTACCACCTTGAGAGCAAAGGTGGCCAAATACAGGGAATTCATGACAAAGCTGAGCTGATTTCGAGATTCTTCTAGAAAGTCTTCCAATCCTTCATACCAGAGTCTTTTAATGTCTGACCAAATCATCCCTGAAAAAGAAAAAACTCAGATAGCAGTTTCTTAATTTAATAATAAGCTAAATATTACTTTAAGATTCAGTACTAAGTAGATAATACTTGGGCTCGCCATAGCTTTATTAAAAAAAAAGAAAAGAAAAGAAAGGAAAAAAAGAACTTTTAAAATAAAAAGTTCTTAAAATTTGACCCTTGTACCAGTAGCTCATGCCTGTAATCCTAGCTACACCAGGAGCTGAGATGTGAGGATGGAGGTTTGAAGCAAACCTAGGCAGGAAAGGCTGTGAGCATCTTATCTCCAATTAACCATCAAAAAGCCAGAAGTGAAGCTGTGACTCAAGTAAGTAGAGCACTTGCCTTGAGCACAAAGCTCAGGGACAGTGCCCCAGCCCAGAGGTCAAGCCCCAGAACACACACATAGACACACACACAAAAGTTCTTAAAACTCAAAAGAAAATAACTCAAGGCTTCATATTTGCCAGAGAATGTTAAATGAATGTTTCTTAGCAAGCTAAGAAAACAAGTAAAATGATGCCAAACACACACACACACTCTTCACTATTTGCACTATTTTAGTGATCTTATCTAATTTAATGGCTTTAAATATGTATTTGTTAAGATTGCAAATTTGTATACTTAAACTCACCTCATATTTACAAAATAATTTATATCTATGAGACTCTCTCCTGAACTCAAATAAGTCATTCACTGCTTCTCAACTCCAATTGGAGTTATGTCCAAACTGAACTCCTATCTCTGTCCCAAACTGCAGATTTCCCATCTCAGATGAGGACAACTCTAGCTTCTGGCTGCCTAATCCAATGTCCTTGAATCATCCTTGACTCCTATATTTGTTATAAAAGAAAACTCACTGGGATTATTTCCAAATATATTTAGATTTAATTCTCCTCACAGCCACTTCAATTTTAAGCTACCACTTTCTCCTGCTTAGACTCCTGAAACAGCTAGCTAGTCTTCAGTTTCTAGGCTTATCTCCTTAAAATCTATTTTCAATACAGTTTCCAGAGTGATTCTCTTGAAATTCAAGTGTCTATTGTTTCACTGACAATCTTCTACTTCGAGGGAATAATTCAAAAGCAAGAATCTTTGTTTTATTGTCAGATATTCTATACATGTCCTGAGAATATAGAATATTTTAAAAAAAGTTCTAAGCGAATAAATACACAAAAATAAAACCAAATCAACAACCAGCTAAACAAGCAAATGCTTCCTTTTTGTCTAGCAACAAAAATGCAAGAAATAGAACACTAGTAGCAAGGAATGGTTTAATTTCTTTAGCTTGGTTTAGACATGTACCTATCATTTTTACTGTTTCTACCTAACTTTTTTGATAGTATAATTTTGTTGTTATTATTAAGGTGTTATTCAGAGGAGTTACCATTTCATAAGTCAGGTAATGAGTACATTTCTTTTTTTGGACAATGTGATCTCTTTCTTTCTATCTAAGTAGTAACACATCATGGATTGAATAGTGTTTAAAGGAGAAGTCTGACTAAAATCTGGTTACCTGAAATGAACTAATTTTCATGTTAATTACAACATATAAAGACTTCTTTGCAGCTGAAGGAGAACTAAAACTGGACATTATAAGACAATTATTCTTTAATTATTTAATAATTAAAATAATTAAGAATACAACATAATCTCAAGATAAAACAATCAATACTTTATATAAAAGGAAAAACTAAATTTTAATATTCTCCTTTGTAAAAATAGTAAGTATTCAATTCTTAGATTAAAAACAAAGTTGAAGCCAGGCACCAGTGGCTCATGCCTGTAATCCTAGTTACTTAGGAGGCTGAGATCTGAGGATCACAGTTCAAAGCCATCCTGGGCAGGAAAGTCTGTAAGACTCTTATGTTCAATAAAAACCACTAGAAAACCAGAAGTGGCATTGTAGCTCAAGCGGTAGGGTGCGTGCCTTGAACTGAATTGCTGAGGGACAGCACTCAGGCCCAGAGTTCAAGCCCCATGACCAACAACAAAAAAAAAAGTTGAAGATACATAGTGAAATAAAGGAAATGTTATTAAAAGATCATAAACAGATAAAGTAGCTGTACACAGTTACTCCTCTTGGGGCAGGGGGAAGCAAGGATAGTTATTAACCTGCGGAGGATTATTTAAGATACTTATTATTCAACATAATAGTTTTTAGGGAAATAAAATGTTTTAATCATTTAAGAATGTATTATTTCTAAATCAATCTGGTTTTTATTACAAATACCTGATTTATTGAATGAGTCACATGGGAACCCCCTTTGATAAAAATTTATTTTATTTATTTATTTTTTAATTAAATTTAATTTTTTTATTGTGAAAATACTGTACAGAGGGGTTACAATTACATGGGCAAGGTAATGAGCACATTTCTTATCAAGCATTGTAGCCTCCTCCTTTGTTTCCCCTTCCCATCCTCCCTCCCCACCCCCGCCATCCCCCAATCCTTCCCGTTTTGATAAAAATTTAAATAATATTTCAAGGAGGCATGGCTCAAGTAGTAGAATGGTTGCCTAGCAACCTCAGTAGCCTGAGTTTAAACCCAAATAGTGCCAAAAAAAGAAGAAAGAAAAGAAAAACTTTCTATAATTGAAAATAAGATGTAATTATAAAAGTCCCTAAGTTCCTAACAGGAAAACTAATGATGTAATGAAACAAAATATTCAACCTACAAAATGTGTAGGAGCATTATTTTTTTTTTTTTTTGCCAGTCCTGGGGTTTGAACTTAGGGCCTGGGCACTGTCCCTGAGCTTCTTTTGCTCAAGACTAGCACTCTACCACTTGAGCCACAGTGCCACTTCTGGGTTTTCTGCTTATGTGGTACTGAGGAATTGAACCCAAGGCTTCATGCTTGAGTGCTTACTCTACAACTAAGCCACCTTCCCAGTCCAATATATTAAGTTTTTTAATACCAAAAAAAAAAATCTATACTCTTATACCAAACAGCACTTACTGGTAAAAGGTATTATTTTTTTGTTTAACAAACGTGAATAGTTTCATAGTATAAAAATAAAAGTTCTTTTAATGCCGGGCGCCAGTGGCTCACGCCTGTAATCCTAGCTACTCAGGAGGCTGAGATCTGAGAATCTCGGTTCAAAGCCAGCCCGGGCAGGAAAGACCTTGAGACTCCTGTCTTCAATAAACCACTAGAAAACCGGAAGTGGCGCTGTAGCTCAAGTGGTAGCTCGCCTTCAGCTGAAGAGCTGAGGGACAGCACCCAGGCCCAGAGTTCAAGCCCCATGACTGACAAAAAAAAAGTTCTTTTAACTTCCATATATTTAAATAATGTTAAATTATCCATCAAGTTCAGGGACATTTATCTTTGTAAAAGTGTTAGTCAAATCATCAGTGACTATAAAACTGTTTAAATTCTTGGTGTGCAAACTGTAAAACTGCAAGCTGAACTCAATGTTCACAATGCCATCAAGCCAGGGGGAGATAATAGGCTCAGTAAAGGTAGATTATCTCTTTGTTGCTTTGTATATCCCTCCCCCACAGTATAACCCTGCTTTCTCTATATTTGATGTCAGTATAACTTGTGGAGGAGATGGGGAAAAACCAGTTGTTTAAGGATACAGGTGGACCTGTTGCAACAATGAGAAGTACAAGTTGTCATGTCCAAAACGAGCTTTACAATGTCGGTGGGGGGGGGGAAAGGGGGGGGAAGGAGAAGGATTGGGATTGGGGGGAGCGGGGGGAGGCTGGGAAGGGATGTGAAGGGTAAACAAAGGAGGAGGCTGCAATGCTTGGTAAGAAATGTACGCATTATCCTGCCCATGTAATTGTAACCCCTCTGTACAGTATGTTCACAAATAAAATTAAATTAAAAAAAAAGTTAAAATCCAGGTAACGTGATACTCACCAATAATCCACAGAATAAGAAGGTAGTCTATTCTTTCAAGGGCTGGCCCCATTGTGTTTTTCTTATCCTCATTGTAGACAAGAGAGTACAGATTTAATAACAGCAGGAATGTGAAGTACGAGGCTCCATGAATAATAAATTTCATAAAAGGAGTGTGGATGATTCTTCCAAATTGAGATTTGGGAGCTATCAAATAACACAATGATAAAACTGGCCAAAAGATGCCAACCATTAAGACAGTCATTATCTTCTTACAGGTGGGCTTACGACGATAACCCGACATTTGTCCAAACCAAACTGTGTTCAGGAACTGCTGGCAGTTGGACTGGGAGACAAACTGCAAAGGACACACATGGACATCAAAAGTGAAAAAACAGAGCTGGGTCCAGTGGCTCACGCCTGTAATTCTAGCTACGTGGTATGCTGAGAGCTGAGGATCATGGTTTGAAGCCAATCCAGGCGAGAAAGTCCATGAGACTCTTATCTCCAATTTACCACCAAAAATCCAAAAGTGGAGCTATGGCTCAAGGGCAGGAAAGCTAGCCTTGAGCACACACACTCAGGGACAATGCCCAGGTCCTGAGTTCAAGCACCAGGACTGGCTAAATAAATAAATAGAATCTTTAAATAGTAACTCATTATTCAACTTTTTAATAATAGTTTAGAAGATTCTATAAAGTGAATATCAGAAAACCAGAGAATCAGATTCAACTTTGTGATATCATGAGCCTCTTCATCTTTGAGTTCACAATGAATTTGAGTAAGAAGAATAAGGAAATACAGCATATTTATATTTCATTTTTAAACAGAAGTAACTACTTATATAGGAAGGGTGATTTACAAATGAACCCAATATCAGATGAGACACAAGATAGAAACTTCATTTATAAAGGCTTATCTGTGTAGTTACTATTTAGCAAGATCCATATTATTTCATTATATCGAACAGTAATTATTAAATATAATAGCAACTGACATGTATTGAGTACTTAAGCAACACAGATGCAAACATTCCTCTCATTTATTCTTTGTATTTACTGTGTGCTTGCATTAAGTACTCAATAAGTGGCAGTACTCATGGTTTCATGTTCAAACATTTTTTTGAGACAAGGTCTCACTATGTAGCTCAGGCTGGCCTTATTGCACAAGATCCTCCTACCTTTTCCTTCCAAGGTCTAAGATTTCAGGTGTGCACCACATTTGGCTTAAATACATATTAGTGCTTAAAACTAAAGCTCAGACTCAGTGAGTCCCACAAGGACACACAACTTTTATGAAGCACAAGTAGAATCCCAATCTAGACATGTTCCAAAACCTTTGCTCGGAGCCACTAGACCAGAGTGAAGAAACAAACTTAAATACAGAACCTCCTACCTCCTTTTGGTTATATTTGATAGCCAGTTTTAGACGGCTTAAATTCATTCTTTCTTCTAGCAGTCCCCGTTTATCAAGAGGTTCATCACTAGATGTATGGTTTAGGATGACTTCCAATTCACGTGAATTCCGGGCTTGTGCAAGCAAATCTTTAGCAAACATTTTACATTGTCGAGCTAGTTCCTCATAATCGTTCCTGCAAAATGCAGTGGTCTATTAGAAATATCATGTCTATCTTCTAATAACATTATTTCACTAGAATTTGTAAAGGCAGCAACATTTTAATTTTGATAAGTCTGTACAAAATATGAAGTCTTTTTCTGTTGACAGTCAAAAGACTTCCATACTGATGTAAAATCTTCCAAAACTTTAGGGAAACCTTAACACAATCAGGTCTGGTGTTCTTACTGATGTTCATGCTGATAACCTTGAAAGATCATATATTCAATTCCTAGAAATCTCAGTAAGTTTATACCGGTAACTAGTTCTTAGTTTAACTCATTTATTCTTATTCTCTGTATGCTTAGCTAAAATTTCCTTTTAATATTACTCATGTAAACAATAAAAATAATTCTGAATGCTATATAATCAATGCTAAGTAAGTTACCTAGGGTAAATTCAATGATAGTCTACAATATATTTAAATATTAATATTAAAAGCATTTGAGCTGGGTACAGGTGGCTCACACCTGTAATCCTAGCTACTCAGGAGGCTGAGATCTGAGGATCACGGTTCAAAGCCAGCTTGGGCAGGGCAGGAAAGCCCGTGAGACTCTTATCTCCAATGAACCACCAGAAAACTGGAAGTGGTGCTGTAGCTCAAGTGGTAGAGCACTAGCCTTGAGCTAAAGAACTCAGGGACAGCACTCAGGCCCACAGTTCAAGCCCCATGACCAACAACAACAAAAAAACCCCAAACATTTGATTCATATTTAAAATGCTCATTTGAGTAACATTCAAGTGAAAAAGAAAACTACTAAATGTACCTACTACTAAGTCATAATGAATCATATGGCTTTAATCATACTGTGCTCTTAGAATTGCATATTACAAACAGGCCTAATTTAATTTGTGAGAATGAAGTCTTAGCACAAAATTCTTCTTTAAAATATCAATTACAAGCACCGGTGGTTCTTGCCTGTAATCCTAGGTACTCAGGAGACTGAAATCTGAGGATCATGGTTTGAAGCCAGCCTGGGCAGAAAAGTCTCCATGAGACTTTTATCTCTAATTAACCACTCAAAAACCAGAAGTGGAGCTGTGGCTCAAAATGCGAGAGCACTAGCCTTGAGCAAAAGAGCTCAGGGACAGAGCCCAGGGCCTGAATTCAAGCCGTACAACAGAAAAAAATTAATTAAAAAATAAAATAAATAATCAATTACATTAAAATTGATGTGTCTGTTTAATGAAAACTTAAAAATTAGGTTAGAAACAAATAGTCATGACTATGTGGATGGAATTCAGAAAATAATTTCTATTGTTCCTCTCCCCAAGGATAAAGAAGACAAAACAGACTTTCTATTGCTTAGTCTTTTGATACAACAGAACTTCCCAGGAAGTGCTGGTAGAAAACTATAATCCAAAGAATAAAAGCTTCTTTGGAGGTAAATGTTTCTCTCATTAATTCTTTGCATTTACTATGTATCCTGAGAAAAACTGATTTTCTTAACAAATAGAGTATTATTCATTTCTTGGCTCGGAGACCTAATTACAGAAGGAGACAATCACCTATAGTGTGTATTGTATAAAGGCATCTCATCTTTTGGTAAACACTTAACAGATAATTAGATTTAAGGGTAAAAGTAATATGTTTTATTAGTGTAATTTGCTTCATCTCTACTAGATTATTGGGAGACAAACAAGTGGTTGCACAGTTCAGATGAAGACAGATTAGAAGTCAGGAGTCCTATGTTGTAGTTATAATTTGCTCTACTTCAGTTTCTGCTCTGTTACTAATTTGATGCTGATATTAGTAAAACATCTAGTCTTCATAGATCTGTCTATAAAAACACTGATGACCATTTCTAAATTAATTTAATTAACCTACGATTATAACATAACAGAGTACTTGCTTCAAATCTTTTTTGGAATAATTGGGTGGATTCTATGTTATACTGTAAATCTCAAAAGTATAAGATTACAATAAAAATTTCTACATATTTAAACAAGGTGGTAATGAAGTTAGAGGTAGAAAAAAAGTTACATTTTCACCATGTTTTATGGGAAGTCACAAAAGTATGTACCTATGTCATATCAAGATTAAATCAAATTCAGTGTATCCAGATTTAAAGGATAATTCTAAACTTGCAAAAATTATACACAAGCTATTAAGAAGCCACTCTACACTGCTGCTATTAAGGCTGAAGAAAACTGCAGGTCTCTTGTCTCCTTCCAGGAGGTAGTAGTCTGAACTTCCTGTCTTATCAAGTCCCAAAAGGGACCACATGGAATGAGAAGCTCCAACAAGAATTGGATGTGAAGGAAAAGGCCAGTGAGCAGAAGAACTTGCCAGAAACCCTGACCTAGGGATTCGTTAGGAATCTTTAATCACCTCTTTCTTTGGAGAGTACCAGAGATACTCTGCCATAAAGGAAAATCTCAGTTCACCAATGGCGTGACCCTGGTTATAAAAGGGCAGGGGTACATAGGGAAAGGGGTGAATAGCACTAGGATCTGTTCCTTTGAGGGAAAATGCCATGGAAGTAGCAGCAAGCTGTGGTCATCTTCTATCCAATGTAAATAAATGTAAATTATAATTCTGTTTATGAAGAAATGCAATGGGAAAAATAAAAACAACAGACCTTATAGAATTTCCAGTTTCCATTTATTCATACCTGAATTCCACCTCCACAAGACTGAGCTCCTTTAAGTCAGCACTAAGCTCAAATGCTCTCAGAATTGGATCTTCTTCTGTTAGCATTATCAGAGCTGGACTGGCCAAACATCTGTATATATCAAGACGAAACCTATAATGACATCGGATTAAGTAAGAAAATCTTATACACACATTATTAGAGTTTTAACCTAAAGTGTTTATAATCTTATGAAGTATTATAAAATTAAGAGGAAGTAACAAGGAGAATACATATAAGAATAGCTATTATAAGATGACATTCATAAATGGAGAAACATTTAAAAATTTAAATAAAAATCTCCATGAAAGGAGAAATATTTAAAAATTAAATAATCTGAACTACAACTATTGGAGAAAACCGCATCTATGACTTTAAAGAAATTTAATGTTATTATAAAGGTGATGGACAGAGAGGTTATAATTATATAAGTCAAGTAAAGAGTGCATCTACTACTTTAAAAAATTGTTTTATTGTCTTTCTTCATCGACTCACAATTCCTTGGTAGCCCACTCCTATAACCTCAACACTCAGGAAACTGAGAGAAAAGGACCCCAAATTCCAGGACGGCCTGGAGCTACATAGTAAGATCCTTTCTCATAAAAAGAAATAAAAGGGCTGGGAATGTGGCTTAGTGGTAGAGTGCTTGCCTAGCATGCATGAAGTCCTGGGTTTGATTCTTCAGTACCACATAAACAGAAAAAGCCAGAAGTAGCACAAGTGGTTTAAGTGATAGAGTGCTAAGCCTTGAGCCAAAGAAGATCAGGGACAGTGCCCAGGCCCTGAGTTCAAGTTCCAGGACTGGCAAAAAAAAAAAAAGAAAAGAAAAAAGAAAAGAAAGACCAGGCACCAGTGGCTTACACCTGTAATCCTAGCTACTCAGGAGGCTGAGATCTTAAGATCATGGTTCAAAGGAGGCCCATGAAAACAAATCTTAAGAAATTCTTATCTCCAATTAACCACTAAAAGCCACAAGTGGAGATGTGGCTCAAGTGGTAAGAGTGCTAGCCTTGAGCACAGAAGTTTAAGACAGTACCCAGGCCCAGAGTTCAAGCCCCA
>NW_012267340.1:2860352-2876236 GCF_000151885.1 Dipodomys ordii
ATAATGTTGGGAAAATGGAATTCTTATACTCCGTTGGTTGGATGCAAATTAGGACAGCCACTATTGAAATCAGTATGGAAGTTCCATGAAAAACTGAAAGTAGAACTACAATACGATCAAGCTATACCACTTCTGGGCATATTCCTGATAGTCAGCATACAGTAGAGATACCTGGATACCCAAATTTACTGTGGTACTATTAACACTCATAAAGTTTTGTGCCTCAACAGACGAATGGACAAAAAAAAAGGTATGTTTACACATGGGGGTATTATTTAGCCATAAAGAAGAAATCATGTTATTTGCAGGAGAATGGATGAAACTCAAGATCATCCTGTTAAAAACTTGAATGTGGGGCCGGGAAGGTGGCTCAGTGGTAATGTGCTTTCCTCCTATGCATAAGGCTCTGGGTCCAATTCCTCAGCACCACATAAGCAGAAAAAGCCAGAAGTAGTGCTGTGGGTCAAGTGGTAGAGCGTGAAGAGCTAAGGGGCAGCGCCCAGGCCCAGAGTTCAAGCCCCACAACCGACCAAACAAACAAAAATCCTTGGGACTCTTCATCTCCAATTAACCACCAGAAAACCAGAAGTGGCACTGTGCCTCAATGGTACTAGCCTTGAGCAAAAAGAACTCAGGGAGAGATCCCAAACTTGGAGTTCAAGTCACATAACCAACAACAACAAAAAAAAGTCCCTAACACTCTTAACTCCAATTAACCAGCAAAAAGCTAGAAGTGGATGTATAGCTCAAGTGGTAGAGCACCAGCCTTGAATGAAATAAGCTTAGTGAGTATGAGGTCCTGAGTGCAAGCCCTAGTACTGGCGTGTGCATGCCCAAGTGCACATGGGCACACACATACACACAAATTTTAAAAAACAATCATAGCAACTGAAATATTGAAAATGTTTCTTAAAACTATAATGATCAAGTATCCTTCCCTACTTCACATGAAAATAGTCCCTAAACATTACCATCACTTGGAACATCACCATACTCAGAAGAAAGCATGTGTGAGAGGAGCTTGGGAGGTTTGTGGCATTTTTTAAAATAACTAACCCACGACCACGAGAACAAACCAAGGCTCTTGAAACAGACATGAGCCTCTCTTCCTGAGGGCACTGCACCTCCCCAAGGCCCTGCCTCTCAGTACCACCATGCTGCAACTCTCATTGTAGCATGAGTTTTGATGGAAAAAAACAAATCTAAACCATAGTTCAGTTAGTCTTTCTAACATTGAAAATCATCTTCTCAAGTCCAATTCATACCCATGGATCTTACATGACTTTGTACTGTTCAACCTGTAAACACATCTACAAAATGCAGAACTCAGTCATGAGCAAAGATGCTGGAAGTCAACTCAGTCTTGAGCAAAGATGCTAGAAGTCTGGCGTCACATTTCTTAAAAGAGGTATATAGAAGTGGCGTTGGTGGCTCACGCCTATAATCCTAGCTATTCAGGAGGCTGAGAGCTGAGGATCCTGGCTCAAAGCCAGTCTGGGGCAGCAAAGTCCGTGAGACTCTTATCTCCAATGAACCACTCAAAAAAAACAAAGTGGCGCTGTGGCTCAAGTGGTAGAGTGCTTGCCTTGAGCTGAAGAGCTGAGGGACAGCACCCAGGTCCTGAGTTCAAGCCCCACGACTGACCAAAGAAAAAAAAAGAGGCATATAGAGAAGTAATTTTTAAAAGTCAGCACTGTGAACTTGTATACCTTACTGTATCACCCAGGTGTTTACCAAAAGCCTCCCTTTCTGACCTGGAATGTCGGAGACTGTCCTTTTTGTTTTTTGCAGAACACAATGTGCACTCACAGCCAACAGCATGCGGCTTGGGGAGAGACACATCCTGCTTTAACAGCATGGTAAGGATTTCATAGTTGTTACGATGAGCAGCTAAAATGACAGGTGCAACGTCCATAGTTGTTGAATACTCAGGGTTCTGAATTCGTTCCATTAGTTTCTGAAAAACAGTTACATAAATATGCAAGACTTATTATGTATGACTGGAAATATATTTATTCAAAGGGTGAAATGAAAAAATAAGAAGGCTAAAGAACTGAAGAGAACTTAAAAATTATTTTAAGGAATATGATAAACACTTTAGACTATTATCTTGAAACTGGGAACCTTAATTCTAATGATTAATTGGATATCATCATAATAAGCAATAACTTTCAATAGGTAATAGTCACATAACTAGAATTCTGTTTTCTAACCAAGAAGTGAGGATGTTTAGAGAAATACCTGAGAAAAAAGCACTTAATTTTTATAGAATTGTAGAAACATGCTCCACAGGATAAAGAACAAGTTTAGAAAGGAATGCAATGAAAAATTAAACATGAACAACAGGCAGAGCATCAATGCACGATAGCAACAGGGTTGCTGGGAAAGGTAGGAAACAGGAAGCAGTTTTCATTTGTGTCCCTCCCTACACATTCTCCATCGTCACCTGTGCTAGTCCTCTAACAGATCCACAAAAGCCCTAACAATGGAGCCACTATTTAATGAGAACTCAACTACTTGGCACTTTCATCACCCCATTTGATTCCTATAGCAGCCTGAAAAACTGAGCATAGTTAATAACCATGAAGAAACTGAGGCTCAGAGAAGTTAATGTGCCCAAGACACACCACAGAGCAACAGGGTGCTGATCAGAATTCACATTTGTTTTACTCGGGAGCCTGAACTCCTTCAGCTATGCTATGCAGGCTCGTGGGCCTAGTGATGTCATGGAATGAGGACAAAATAATAGTAATTGGACAATCAGGATTAGATAAAAAGATGGCTTTTTATGTCTAATGCATATACTCTTTCCAATATTTCTCACTCATTTGCAGAGGTTTCCCTGAGAGCTGTTTGATTCCAGTGAAGCTCATCAAGTCCACATCAAGTGAAACTTAAAGTCATTGATGAAATAAAAACCTGTTAGTAGTTCTAAGTACCTGTACCTAGCATACCACAACTCCTTTGTGCCCATGAGAAATAAGTCAAAAGGCTAGAAATAGGCATACCAATAGAAGCACCACTGCAAAACAGATGGAAAAAAAACTAAATAGGAGGAATCTAGGATGCCATGGTCCTTTGATAAGGCTACATTCTTAAAGGCCTACTTATATTCCTGTTGGTTTCTTAGTATCTCTTAAAGTAGGAGGTCCTATCCTCTGGAGACAGTCACACTTTTGTTTTTTGTCTTTTGGGGTTTTTTTGGTGGTGGTGGTAGGGATTGAATTTAGGGAATCTGTGCCTGCTAGGCAAGCACTTTACTGATCAGCCAAATATTCACAGTTTTGTGGTAGCCTAAATGAGAGAAAAAAATGTTTAGTTAAATAGGACAAAGTATGAAATTCTGCAGTGGCCCCATAGTTCTCAGATCAGGGCAGACAGACCGCTACCAACCAAAAGAAGGTATTTTTGGAATATAATCAGTTTATACTCAACAGCTATTTAAAATGCTTGTTTTACTGTATCCCCACAACAACAAATATTGTAATATTTAAATATGATGAAAAATAAATATCTCATTTCAAATGGACATTTCTTTGATTAGCAGCAACTATCTTTCTAATTTTAAAGCAAACATTTTAAAAAAGAAGAAATACCTTAATTACAGTCAGTAAGAGATGACCAAGAGATGCACCACCTTGTTGCATCTCAATACAGTTGCTTTCCTACCCATAGCTTCAACCTATAATACGAAGCTGTATGTTCCAATTCATCGTTATCACTTTTCCTTGCTTATTTTTCCAATATTTAAAAAAAATATTTAAATGACTAGCATTTATTATGTATACATGTAGTTATTTATATAATTCTCTTCTCTCTCTTCAAATATTGTCTCCCCCGCCTACCCCCCTTGCTAGGAATTTAATCTAGGCCTCCAGGCAAACCATCTACCACTGAGCTACTTTCAAGATGTTTGAGTTGTGTCACATGGGGCTTTTCTCACTACAAGAAACAAGGCCTTAATCAATCATTTGCCTATTTTCCTGACTATCATAGATGACTAGAGGAGAAAGAACTAAGCTGAAGAATACAAGCATCTTTCTTGTTTATGGCGCATCATGTATACAGGCCCCACCAGTAGGGTGTAAGCCTCCAGTACTCCCTCACCATCCCTGATTATTCTAGTTTTTAAAGTCTGTTAATTTGACAAGCAAAAACAAATACCTTATATCTGACCATCAATAGGTTTTGGTTTTTTTTGAGTCCGGTTGTGGGCCTTAACTCTGGGCCTGGGCGCTGTCCCTCAGCTCTTCAGCTCAAGGCTAGCGCTCTACCACTTGAGCCACAGCACCACTTCCGGCTTTTTTCTTTTTGCTTATGTGGTGCTGAGGAATCGAACCCAGGGCCTCATGCATGCGAGGCAAGTGCTCTACCACTGAGCCACCTTCCCAGCCCTGCCATCAGTAGGTTTTAATGCTTTGTATCTTCTTTCTGAGGTTTTACGTTCTATCATAATTTCAACATTTTTCATTATCTAATATTATTTACTGGAGAGACTTGTTTTAAATACTTTCTCATAGCTATTTATTACTTTCTACATTCTGTCTGTTGTTTGAACTTCTATTGGCTCAAAAAATAGCCAGACTCTACCACTATATTTTGCCCACTGCTCTTATGCTTTAAAAAATTTTTTCCACTGCCAGTTAACCAAATATTTAACTTCATTTTCTTCCAATTATATGGTTTCATTGTTTACATTTAATTGTTAAATCTATCAAAAACTAATCCGTATTTTCAACATTACCTGCAGAATATTCCAAACTAAAAATACTGGTTTCCACACTGACAAATTAAGGAAATATCAACTGAATGAAAAAAAGCTTCCTGAAAGCAATACTATCATTCTTGCAATTATTTACTTCCTTTAAAGTAATATTTTATGGAGTAAAAAAAAATCTGTTCTTAAAAATATATAATTAATTTGGGGGAAGAAAAAAATGGCAATTCCAGGAGATCTACTTTCATTTAAAAATCCAAATTAATAAGTATTTAAGAGTACTAACTACTATAGTTGGTCTTGATGATGATTTTGATCGATGATTTAGAAGTATATCAACAGCTCCCACTACTTCAGAGTCGATTGCCACCAAAAGTGCATCTGCGGACTTTAAAACAAAAAAAGTTAAAAATGAAAATGGAAGATTAAAAAGGTAAACTACTTTTTTTTTTTACTAATTCAGCTTTATTAAACTGTATTTTATACAGTAATAGGAATTTTCAAAAATGTAGTGTGTACAAATCGTACGTCTGCCTGCCTAAGCAGCACACACCTAAGTAGCACTGTGTGCAGCACAGGACACACGTGCATGTCTGCCCGTTCACGGCCACGGGCTGAGGAAGGAAGAGCACTTGGCTGAAGGAATTGTGAGGGGAACAGTATTTAAAGGTGAAATTGTTTTACAAGATCTTTACGTGGACTAAAAAAAAAAAATCGTGACATTCCAAATCTATATAAGAAATCACCAGTAATTATTACTACAAGGTGAGGAATAGGTGAGGAACAATACCATTAATGCAATTATGAACAGGGGAGAATAGAAAAATATGTATAGGAGAGGGAAAGCCCTCTGTTTTCATCTTCAAAACACCCATGGCTGACTGAAGTGGTACAGATTTGTCATTACTATTTGCAGTCTTACCAAGTGCAGTTACTAAAGTTCATGGAGACAGAAGAGGGCAGAAACTTCATAGGTCTATTCCTAACCCACGAGCTCACTGTAATGAACCATTGCCAGCTCAGAGGGAATGAGGACTTCCCAATTTGAGAAACAGAGTACATGGCCGTACTGGGAACAGTGACATCTGGTTTGGGTTTCATGTGGTTTTGTTTTGTTTGTTTGTATTTAAGGAAACCCACAATGGCAGAAGGAAAACATGGGAATAATGATTTAATCTCAGAAAATGCTCTGATTATTTCAATCTGTATATTTTTAACCAATCAACATTCTTGCTCTGGGAAATAAAACTAGTTCATCTCTTTAGAATTGTTTGTAACTGAAAAGAATAAAAGCTTTTATCCATTTAATCTGAATGTCAGGAAAAGAACTGAAAATGTCAGGTTTACCTTTTTGATGGTAACATAAGAACGAATACCCCAAAGAAAGTGTGGCAGTCTTTATTCAGCCATTAAAAATCGACTATGTTTTTCCATAGAAAAAATTCCTACCCAAATGGGAAATGTAATCAGTTGTGTTATCCTTTGAAAATTTTGGAGTACATTGGGCTACTGCCCTTGCCTTTACATCCTAGCATTTTTCTTATGCTTTATCAAAATGTTTCTTTAATTTTAGCATATTAGGTCAGTTGAAGCAAACTTTTTAAAAAGAACTCTGTATCCATTACTGGCTAAGTATTTCATTTTTGGCTTTTAATTTCAACCCAAACAGCTAACTACCGCAGTACTGCTGGCTCTCAAACACTGAACAACCAAAACCATCTCAAATATAGCTATGGCTGCAACTGAAAACACAAAACACCAAAAGATGGACTACCACAATCTAACTTTACCAACATTATTTCACAGAAGAAATAAGCCAATTCCAGACAACTATGAACCAGTTGTCAGGTTCTCCCAAGTATACTTCAGACTTAGTGACTAGGACATAGCTAGATGAAGAGGCAAAAACAAAGAAAACAAATTGCTAAAGGTGGACCACTGGAAAAAAAAAATCAAATACTGGAGTAACAAGGTCCCTTATCAGTAGAAGCAGTCTAAAGATATGTAACCTAAGAGACCATCTGAAGCAAAGGAAAATAATTACTTTTGCAAAGATTCCAACTTCTGACAGTAAAGTTAAATTATATTCAAATATACCACATAAAGAATAAAGATGTGCATAAAACCATTTGATGCTTAAAAGGATAAGCTTCAGCTATAAAAATATTTATATAAATATGCCATGTAAATGAAGACTATTGATTTATTCTGTACAAATAGTATGTCACTTGATAAGTAAAAGGCAGTTCTGATGAAAACATATTTTCACTACTTTTAAAATCTGACCATGCTTTATTAAAGTATCTTCAGCTTATTATGTATTCATGAGGTCGCTATCATCCTTCCCCCTTCAGAATTTGTCTTTTCAACAATTCCCATACTCTTTCCTCTGAACTCAGGGTAAGACGCTAGCTGCTTTCTTTCCAAAGCTACTTTCCAACTTAGTTTTGGGTGTTAATACTCTCCAATATTGAACAAGGCTTGGGTCCTTCATTCACAGAAACATCTGTCCCAGCTCCTCCCTCTCACAATTCTTTGCTAGTTCAACTTGATCCTTTTTCTTAGTACTCATTGTGGCAAGAAATTTTGACATGCTATATCAAAATTCTTGAATCAATGTGCACCATTTTCTGTCAATGCCATACTTTAAAATGACAATGGCCTTTACTGTTTCCTCTTTTTAGTTTCTAAGTGACAGATTCTTGCTTTGGATCTTTCAATGCCATACTATCCTAACTGCCTTGACACCGTCAAGCATCCATTTGATCTTAAGTGATGAAACACTTTGCTCTTAGTGTCCTTTATTAAATGTCTATGACCCCTAAGAATGAGCCTGCACCAGCTACCATGATACCTATGACTCTACAGTATCTCCTTAGCCTCATCTCTCCCAAGCCACCATCTTCACCTGTGACTGGTGGGAACTTACCCCAAAGACTCCAAATCAACAAGGCTAACACTGGATTTCTTTGTCCCAAGCCTGACCTCTCTGCTGATCATGCTTTCTTTCATCCTTCTCTTGGCTATTCATGTTTAAGATTTCCAGATCATCTTGCAATCCTCAATTCTTCCAGATTTAAATATTCATCAAGAGCTGTCCCTTCTTCCTTCGTAACATCTCTCAAATCTGCTTTCCCTTTTCTTTAGCGTTGGGGTTCAAACCCAGGGCTTGGTGCATGCTAGGCAAGGGTGATGTGCAACCCCACCTCTTTCCTGTTTTGGGCTGTTATTAATCTTACTAATATTAAAGCTGCTCTTCCAGTCTGGCTAACATCGTCAAAATGGAATTACTACAAAAACTGCTTGCATAGGCTCCTGCCACCTCTCCTTTCCCAATTTATACTAAATTCAATCAGGTTTACTTTCTAAAATGCCACTGGACCCAGATCACACTTCTTCTCAACATTTAATGATACTACATTAAATGCCAATTTCTCAGCCTGGTATTTAAGGCCTTTTTTTATCAGCTTCATTTGTTGTTTTTCCTGATAACACCTATTACAAAAATGCTGTTCACTGACTCAAGTAGCTAGAATTATAGATGTGAGCCAACAGTGCCTTGCTTCTTAATGCTCTTTTTAAATGTCATTTTATTTATTTATTTATTTTTATATGCTAGGGATCAAACCCAGAGCTTCCTACATATTCTAGGCAGAAACTCTTCTTGATAGCCCCAGTCCTCAGTGATTTCATCCTTTCCTGTATATCAAATATTCATATTGAACCACAAAAGTTAAAGTATAAAAGAGAGGTTTTCAATGGTACTGACATTTTAGGTGGATATTTGTTTGTGGTGGCTGCTGCCATGTGCATTATAGAATGTTTAGAAATGTCTAGCCTTCACCCACTAGACACCAATAGTCACCTACCTCGATGTGAAACTACGTGTCTCCAGACATCGGCCACTGTCTCCTAGTTAAGAACCACTACTATAACACAAGATAATATACAAGTCAACATTCTATAACTGCAAAGCAATATACAAGGGTCAAACATGATTACCACTCAGCACTTATTAAATATACCTTTGCATTATTAGGTTGCCTTGTAATTCACATACACTCTAATTGTCTACTTCACTTCCAAGTCCTTCAATGAAGAAGCCATGTTTTGTTTATTCATAGCCATAATCACACCCAGCCGGAGGTCCTGGACATGTGTTGATTGGTAGAATAAGACAGAGCAATCTGGATAGAACACAGTGAACTGGAAAGAGCATGGGATTTGTAGTCAGAAGAGTAAATTCAAATCTTAGGTTTGCCTCTACTAATTTTAGGACTTTGGGCAATTCATTAAAGTCTATGAGCCTCAGTTTTCCATCTGTAAAATACCATCTAGAGAGGTTGACTATGATAGCTGTATGTGACCAAGATGTAAAAGAACCATGTGTAAAACACAGTAGAACTACTACACACATAAAACCATATGTGTAAAAACACAATACCTCTTTATCCAGAATCATTAGGGACTAATTTCCTTATGACCTTATTTTCTAGTAACTGAAGCTTATGCCTTTAAGTGTTTAACTTTGCATTTTAAACTACGTTGATGAAAGGTCTTCTGCTCTCAGAAGTACTGTGTAAATATATTCTTTGTTCTGAAATAATAGTGAATATAATTTAACTTTTCCTTACTATGATAAAATAACCCTTAATTGGCACCCTAACATGCAGCTGCCTCAGACATGTAATGCTGTTACATCTTTGCTAAATGCGTCTCATTTGGTTCCCCTGCAGTTCTTCTGCCCTTTCTACTGCCTATCTACTTCACCAGACCACAAATCTAAGAAGTAAGAATTGGTAAAATGGAATCCAAAATGGGAAGGAAAGAAAAGTTTGAAGGAGGGCTCCAGAAGTACCCCTACAACTAACTTTAAGTTGGAAATTCAATTTACCAGCTACTCAGGCTGCTCAGAAGTACTTGTTACTAACTTTGTCATTCTTGGTCCTGTTCTGGATAACTAAAGACAGTCTTTTTTTTTTAACTCTGAAAATATCGATTAATACTCAATCTTCTTTGAGTGCTTCCTGATCTTAGCTCCCCACCCCCCAAATCTACCTCATCAACACCAACAGAGAGTCAGAATCCATGGCTACATCCATTTACAAGCAAATCAAAAAAGAAAAGCAAATATTATTACCAAAGTTGCTTCAGAATCTATACTAGACTGATTATTCCTTTCTACCTGAACTGGTGTGAAGACAAATTAGAAAAATCTACCATTTCAAGTTTTAACACAAAGTATTTATCTTTAGACATAAGTAAATGTTAAATTTCACAAAAAACTGATAAAACTTAGGAGAAAACCAAAGTTAAATAAACTTGTTTAATGAGTATTTTTTGTATGTGTGCAAAAAAGGGCCACAGAAAAGCCTATTCCCCAAACATTTTCAGAACCCCTGTGCTATTCTTGGTTATACAATGAAAATAGTAATAATATAGTTCATAGAAACAAAGGTGTGATCATTTACTTCTAAAATGTAGGGGAAAGTGACAATTCAGAGAGAAAAAAGTAGAACAATTAAAAATGTTAGACCTTTGGTCTGTTTTCAAAACTTTTTAGTGGCTCAAAATGCAACAGAAGGTAAAAGAAAGACAGAAAACAAGGAAAAAGAACATTAAGTAGAAGGAAAGATGAAAACATGACATATCTAACAGTTCTTAGAAGCCGTAGATAAAATTATCTGGCCTTGTACCTGACAACCGTAGTCCAAAAGAAGCTGCAGTATATCCAAGTTTTCGTTTTCAATAGTTATGGTAACAGCATTCCTCCCAAGCACATCTACGCAATTTATGTTCAAGTCCCCTGAACTGTTTTCCTCCAAAATCTTTTTAACCATATAGTAGTCACCTAAATAACAATATACAAACATAACTTAATATTCAAGACATATTAAATAAGAATGACTGTAAAGAAAATTTTAACTTGTTGGATTAAAAGATTAAAAAAAACCCTAAACTCATTCTTGCATTTGGAAATGAACACTATAAATGTGAAAATTTCCTAGAGTGTATCTTGATTTAAATATATATACGTATATATGCGTGTCAACAGCAAATATAAATACAAATAGAAAAGTTTGAAATGAGCAATGTGAAATAAAACTACCTTAAAATTCATAATTTGATGACATAAGGAAAGAAACTCATAGAAGGTATGTAAAGCAATAAAGAATAACCAGAAAGGCAAACTGGCAGCCAGAAAAAAAATGTTTCTTAAAAGAAGAAATTTTATAGCTCAGACACATGTATACTTTTACTTCCATATCAAAATGATTAAAAATCAGATCTAAGTAGAGGACATTATAAAGAGGAAAAGTAGACTTTTGAAAAGCGGTGCCAACATGTATATTTTTACTTGTAGTAAAAGTACAATTAGAGGGAAGATTGACTGAAAATCCTCCCCTTTCTCTTCCTCCACTCCTCCTCTCTCTCACACACACACACACACACACACACACACACAGGCAGGCAGCATCTCATTAATGAAGCTACTTAAGTAACCAGGGAACATTCAGTTGACAAAACTCAGGACTAGAATTACAGTGCCAGGCTGTAGCCTACAATGAAGCAGTTCTCCCATAGGAAATTGAGAACTATTCTATCTTTGTCTAATGACAAGATGGTACAGGGCAGGAGTAAGTAGAATAAATAAAGAGAAATGACAATTAGAGGAAAAAAAGCAAGGGTAGCTTGTTTGTCAGGTTTCATTTTGCTTTTTAAACATCACATGAATATACCATTTTAAGTGACTTGCAAATATAATTATTTCTTAGAAATCTATGAATAAAAAACTGGGAAAGAACAGCATGGAAACCAGAAGGAGAAAGAAATGAATGATTTCATGATACAGAAAAAGACTAAAATTGGACTAAATGAATAAATACAAAAACAAGGATCCAGCATGGTAGCACATGCCTGTAATCTCAGCTACTCAGATAATGGAAGATAGGAGTATTCCAGCTTAGAACAGCCCAGACACAAAGTTAGCAAGACCCTACCTATATTACAAACAAGTCTGGCAAGGTAGGGCACATCTGCAATTCCAGCTATGTAACCGACGGAGGTTAAGAGGATTGCAGTCTAAGGACTGCCTGGGCAAAAGCTCAAGACTATCTTAAAACACTAAAGCACCAAAAAGGGCTAGGGGCATGGCTCAGGTGATATGCCTCCTACCTGGCAAGCACAAGACCTCCTGCATTCAAACCCCAGCACTACCAAAGAGACAGCTAAGAAAGACAGGTAGTAGATTCTGCTTGCTAAAGTCACACAAATATGCTAGTACAGGGGCTGGGAAAGTGGCTCAGTGGTAGAGTGCTTGCCTTGCATGCATGAGACCCTGGGTTCAATCTCCTCAGCACCACATAAGCAAAAAGAAAAAAGCCGGAAGTGGTGCTGTGGCTCAAGTGGTAGAGCACTAGCCTTGAGCTGAAGAGCTGAGGGACAGCGCCCAGGCCCAGAGTTCAAGCCCCACAACTGACAAAAAACAAAAAACCATATATGCGAATATAACCTTATAATCCTATATTCTTACAATCCCCACAGTTTGAAAGGAGATAAACAGTAATTTTCTTGACAATATAGTTCCTTAATTCCCTCCAGAAGAAAACTATTTACAAAAGACATACTGTCTCTGTAACACTACTAATTAATATTTAGATGCTAATGCTTCATGGTAAAAACTTAGCAAATACATCATGAAGTGATGCTATTCCAACAGTGACCAAAGGAATGGAGCCCCAAAAGGTTACCACTGCTGCGGGAAGACAGCATGCAAAATCTTCTTCCAGGTGAATCCACTGTAGTAACTCAGCAGCAGGAAGATGCTGACAATAAAAACTCAGCTCTGTGACCAGGATATGTCTAAGGGAGGATTACTTTTTTGTTTATCTTGCTGGCTGGCTGCTCTGTCCCATGGTAAAATAACCACACTCTACCCCCCTCCCTGCCCCATTTCTCAGCTAGGACATCCTAAAACAGGGGATTTCAGGCTTTCCTATATACAGTACTTAAATGCTGTGGCTGGTGAGTAGGATGGTGCTACCATACTCTCTCTTTTCTCCCCTCTTGGTACAAATCTCTTTAACCTTTGCTACCACCTGCCAACACAGATCTCCCAGCAATTCTCTGCTCTGCATCTTCAATGCTCGCCACCCTTCTCTAACCTCACACATGCTGAAGCCTCTTCTCAAATTGGTAAAACAAAACAGTACCGTTAAATATACTAATGTCAGTGAAACACTCCCAAAATTGGTGCATACTTGAAAAGCATCCTTAGTCTTAAGGTAAACAAAACTTATCTAAGAACTAAAAGTATCCTTCCTTATAGTACAGTAATCATAACATAAAGTTCACAGAACACACAGTAGGCTGAACCCAGTCCTAAAGACAAAATCCTGCCCTCTTTCTCTCCAGATCATTCTGACCTCAGTGGGAATGTTAAGAGACTGCTAACTCAAACCCTAATTAAATTCCCCCCCACTAAAAATAGTCTCCATAGAGAGTTGGCAGGGACTGAGCCCTTTTATATGTTTTTTTTTTCTACAACAGAATTCATTATTGATCCTCAGCAAATTAGAGGCTTTATGTGGGTATATGTTCACAAATGTCTTAAAAGCCACCATCAAGAGTTAAACTAAATGAGACAGATGAACACAAGTCACAGTTAGTTTAAGTGCTTCCTGAATAAAACACTAGCTATCCTTGCTCTAATGAGCAGGCCAGAGATACCACAGACTCCTATGAATTAAAGAGGCTCAATGAGAAAGGAAAAAGACATCAGCAGTAAGGATCATGCCTTACTGGTTAATGAAATTCACCTAGAAAGTGAATTTTTTTCAATTATCCTGTG
Organism: Dipodomys ordii; assembly: GCF_000151885.1. Taxonomy (NCBI): domain Eukaryota; kingdom Metazoa; phylum Chordata; class Mammalia; order Rodentia; family Heteromyidae; genus Dipodomys; species Dipodomys ordii. Next base: position 2,873,921 of record NW_012267340.1, read on the forward strand.
ATTCTGAACTAGAAAGAATATGAGAATACTTTTGGTGGAGTTAGACTTATATTACTGGAACAGAAACTGAATTTTCTCCAGAGCTTGTCCAGAAAAAAAAAAAACCAAGAGAGTTTTACCTTTGAGAGGTTCAGACCCATTATGAAATGGCTACTATTCAGATTAGTCTTTTCCTGCATCTATTGAATTTATTTACATAAAGGTCAGTCATTATACACTAAATCTTTTCCTTTTCCACTTCACTTACTCCCTAATGTATACACACCTCTCTAAGGACCACCCATTCATTAACATACACTTAACCATCATATCTCCACAAGTTTTGCTTTAGAAATTCCTAGATTCTATTCTTCTTAGGTGGATAGGCCACACACAGACACATAGACACACACACACACACACACACCCCTAGCTCAAGGAGTTGTAAGGATTTAAGGAAATGTTCTACAAAGAGCCTGAGTACTCCATTCCAACAGCTGCTTTAGTAGACCTCTACCACTTGGTCTGAAGATGCCACTGTAATGTTTTAGCTATTTTAAGAAAATTTTCACTTTTAGATTTTGCTTGCTTAACACCCAAAAAGTTTAAGAATATTAAATGAATATAAACATGCAAATAAAATATATACTATCACGTGAATTTATTTTTATTTTATGTTACTATTTTTTTTATTTTTCATAAGGGTACTAGGGATTGAACCTGGAGCCTTGTACATTCTAGACAAGCCCTTCTTACTTACTTGAGCAATGCCCTCAGCCTCTCTCCAAGAATCATAATGTATAAAATGAATAACTGACAAATATCAAGCTGTTTCAACTTGTACCCTGGGTAGTCTGCAGAACTGCTATCAATTTAAACTCTTTGATTTGAGATATATCATGAAGCAATTCTAAATATACACAGCATCCAAATACCTATCCAAACACCTATGCAAAGCCATATCTAGTGGCACAGATCTGTAATCCCAGCACTTGAGAAGACTGTGAATTTAAGATCAACTTGAGCTACACACTGAGGCTGTTTAAAAAAAAAAAGACCAAAAGAAAATAAAAACTCTACACCATCATATTCCATCATAGCATTCCTCTGCCTGCAATTTCACTGGAATATCCAGTTTCTTTCCTTGTTGTATTTTCTATTGGCTTCTAAATAATCACGATTTAGTAGGGTAGGTACAGGGGTACTTATGCTACAATAACACAATTTAACAATTTACTACTTTCCTATCAGACAATTTTTCTCCACTCACCCCCCCTTCAGACAATTTGTGATTAATACTGCCAGCAATATTAATCTTGCCCACTGCAGAGACCATAATTTTGTGATTTTGTAGACATTCCATACCTTACAGTTCCAACACTGCTCAAAGATGTCTATGAAATCTTTATAAACGCTTTCATATTATTTTAACGTGTCCAAAATCATAAAGTGGGCTTAGTCAATACATGAATGTGTTTCCAAAAGTATGTAAATAAAATTCTATTTCAAAAGCATTACAGGGCGAGAAAGGGAGTAATTTATTTAAAGCACACTCATGCACGCAGGCGGGCAAAAACTCTTCTGCAATTAATCTTCCCACAGTGTAAATTGTCCTTGGGATGTACGCTTGAAAGCCTGCACGGTTTTAACACACATTTTTCCTCCCCAAGTGAATATGACCATGGCACAGCACAAGCTGCGTGTTTTAGAAACAAAAATTCTCAGTGTTTCCCATGTAGGGGGAAAAATAAAAAGCCGTACGGTGGGCAAATGCCCTATTCTTTTTTAGTGACAGGCATCGCTCGGAAGCATACTTACACGCCGGCTTTCTTCACAGGCCATAAAAATGACCAATTTCTAGATTCAAAAAAAAAAAAAAGGCACACTAAATACATTCCGCGTAATGTCGCTCTGTAATTATTTTCCCAGTACCTTTAGCTCCCATAGAAGGCCCTGGAGCAATAAACCTTCCTCTTGGGATTTAAAAAAAATGCATCAAGACAGTCTTAAGTTTGTGGGGGGAGGAAGGGAGGGAAGGAAAGAGGCAGAAACTCTTCCCAGTCCTTAGGATATTGGGCTCCCCCATTCCACTTCCCCGGAAATAACCCACGCAACAGCCCAAAGTTCTTTAAAAACCAAACCCAACAACACGGGGGTGGAAAGGCCCCTGGACGGGAGGCGGCTGTTAAGGGAAGGTCCTGGAATCCGGGGTGGGGGTGGAAGGTCAGTAAATGACCTCTTGGCTCCCCAAAAGAAGGGAGGGCGGGCTCACTCTTCAGGCCTGTAGCCGGGGTGAGGCTATAAAAGTGGGGTGCTGACACCCCCCCTCCGCCGCCT
>NW_012267340.1:2876885-2912790 GCF_000151885.1 Dipodomys ordii
AGGAGCTCCGCGGGCCGCTTCTCCTCCCTCACGGCCGGCTCCGGGGGCTGTGGGAACCGCCGGCCCCGCGGCGCCCTGACAGGATGGATGTTCGCGACTCGCTCCCTCACGTCATCCTCATCCCCGCGCGCGCGAGCGACGCCGACGGGGCGGGCCTGCGGAGGGGGCGTGGCTACGGGGCGGGGCGTGTGCCCGGGGCTGGCTTCGGGGGCGGAGTCTGGAGAGGGCTGCGGGGCGTGTGGAATGGATGAATCGCTCTAGTGGGCGGGGCCTAGAGAGCGATTGGGGGGCCTGTGGAGTGGGTGCGCTCTGGTGGGCGGGGCGAGCGGGAGAATCGGCCTGGGGTGGGCGGGGCCTGGGAGTGCTAATAGCTGGATTGGATGCGCTCTGGTGGGCAGGAATGGATGGGGCGGGGCCTGGAGACATTAGGTCGGGAGTGGATGCGCTGTGATGGGCGGGGCCTGAAGAGGGCTCAAATCTGCGGAGTGGACGCACTCTGAAAGGGGACGGATCCTGGAGAACTCAGGGGCCTGTGGGCGGGGCGTGTGGAGCGAACGGGCTCCGGTGGGCGTGGCTTGGCGGAGGCCGAGATAGTCGGGAAGGCTTGGGGGACAGCTCCAGCGATCAAACTCGCCTCAGTTTCCCGGCGCGGCCAGCCGAGGCACAGGTGACCCTCCCGGGGGACCCCAGCTCTCCTCCACGCCTAGATTATAGACTTGGCGCCGCACGCGAGGTGAACCTGCCATGCGCGCACGTGAGCCTCCACGAAAGCCCTCGGGGAGCTGTCCGCGTTACTTCGGGGTCCCTGGTACCCTGCCCCCCCGCACCCCGCCATGTGTGGGGCGGGAGGTACCCGCATTTCTGAGGAACAGATAGATACGGATATCCTAGCTACCCAGGAGCCTGAGGCCTGAGGAACAGGGTTCGAACCCAGCCGGGGCAGGCACGTCCAGGAAGCCCAAAGTGGCGCTATGGCTCAAGTGATAGAGCACCACCCTTGAGCAGACAGTGCCCAGGCCCTGAGTTCAAGGCCCGGGACCAGCGCGCATGCACACACACACACACCCTCAGATGCAGCATGTCTTGCGCGCATGCACACACACACACACACACACACACACACACACCCTCAGATGCAGCATGTCTTCTCTTGCCTGTCCAGGAAACCTGCTTCAGCATCAATCTGGGCATGGTGACCTCACCCACGAGATGTCCACAGAACTCAACGACGATGCAGACAGGGGAGGCCGGTAGCAAACAGAAGGGGGGCATGGTTCCGAAGTAGCCACCCCCTGCTGTCCATCACAGGTGCTAAAAGGAGTAATTCCAGACTTGGCTGTGGTCCCCCAAGCAGGTGAGACCCTATTCCCGTCCCCAGCCCCCCGCCTCTGCAAGCCAGGCCCTCCCTTCGCTCCTTCCTGCTGAATGAACGAATGCTCAGTCCAAGCATAAAGCTTGCTTTCAGAGACCTTCCCCAAGGACCAGAGTTCGCCTCCCCTCGTTCCCACATGGGTCAAGAGACTTTATCTGATTTTTTTTTTTTTTTGGCTGAGTCTCCAGTGTTTAACATAGTGTGGTAGTAGAGAATAAAAGTAATGTTCATGAGTTGGTAGACTCAAGGTGTTTCAACGTGTAATAAAGCAGTTGGTCTCTAATAAAATCCTTCCTATAGAAGAACAAAAGAAATATCCTCACCTCCAAAGGAATACTCTTGTATACCTTTTAATTGTTCCTTATGTTTTGTTTTGGTCTTTTATTCATTGGTTTCTGTAGAATTGGGGATTGAAACCCAGAGGGTGACACTTTACCACTTGGATCCATGTCTCCAGGCCTTTTGTTTGCATTTTGTTTCTGAGATAAGATGATCTTAACTTTTTCCCAGACTGGTCTAGAACTCCAGATTCCTGGCTGCTTCCTCCTTCCTGTCTAGATTACATGTACATCTCACCATGCCTGGGAAGGCAGGCTGTGTATTTTTCCTTCATTGAAATAAATACTGACACATTTCTACTTACACAGCATTTTTTTATTAAATATACTTTGTGAGAAAAAGCACACCCTGAAGTGCCAGATTCCATGTAAATTAGATCGTTTGGTGAATATAATGGTGAAAAACAAAAAGAAGTCAGCACAATTTAAATACTCTCATAAAAGAGCAAGAACATACCATGATCTTCAAATAAGAAAACAATCATCAAAATATAAAAGGGAAAGAAAATCTCTTGTAGAAGAATATATTTCACATATCCACCTGTTGATCTTTTCATTAAAAAAATACCTATTCTAAACTCATGGACACACTCTTACTATGCATATTTTGATCAATGGTATAAGGAGGAGTTGGAGTGGAGATGAAGTGACAGTTTTTGTTACACAGTAGTCTTGCTCACTGGCACAAACAGTGGAAGGTAGAGGGAGCAGATTTCTGAATTCAGCTGTGAGTGGCAGGATTGGGATACTGCTAAAAATTTAGGGGAAAGAAAAGGCTCAAGTTTTAGCTATTCCCAAATACCAAAAACCTGAAACAGACATGGCCAGTTTAAAGGCAGCTATGGGTAAAATGTAGAAGTGGGTTGAACATTAATGTCTGGGGGCATATCCTATATTACTTAAATTTCACTATAGAGCTAAACTAGCAAGTGTAATCTACAGATAGAATAGTGCCAACATGACATGTTCTAGCCAATGTTTGGCTACAAGGATTTGGAAGGAGACAGGCAAAAATTAATATAGTGAATATTAAAAAAACTCTTCACGTGTGTATATGTGTATGTAAATATACACATATTTCTCTAAAACCTTCCCACCAACATATAGTATACGCGACATGTAATAGATAAAGCTCCAGTACCAAACTAGGATATGCAAATCAGCAGTTCAAATTAAGTGTTAAAAAGCTCCTACTACTGATACAAAGAGTAGACTCTAGTATTTATTCAATAATTAGCACTCTTTCTCTCTCTCTCTCCAGTCCTGGGGCTTACATTCAGGGCCTGGGCACTGTCCCTGAACTTCTTTTTGCTCAAGGCTAGCACGCTACCACTTGAGCCACAGCGCCACTTCTGGCTTTTTCTGTGGTACTGAGGAATTGAACCCAGGGCCTCATGCATGCTAGGCAAGCACTCTACCACTGAGCCACATTCCCAGCCCTAATAATTAGCTCTCTTATTGTTAAAAAAAAAAAAGCTGGTTGTTGGTAGGATATCCTAGTTACTCAGGAAGCTGAGACCTAAGGATTGGAATTTGAAGGCAGCCAAAGAAGAAAAGTTTGCGAGACTCTTATCTCTAACTAGCAAGAAGTAGAGGTGTGGCTCAACTGGTAGAATGCCATCCTTGAATGGGAAAAGGCCAAACAAGAGTTCGAGGCCCTGAGTTCAAGCCCCAGTACAGACACACACACACACACACACACACACACACACACACACTAATGTTAATGAGCAATACTTGTCACTTTCAGTTTTTAGATACTATAGAAATTTACAGAATAGTAGGAAGAAGAAAATAAAGTGATTAAATTGGATTCTGACTCTATGATCAAAATTAAATAACACATCCAAAAAAAAACCCAAAACACATTTCATAGCACGACCTGCCAAAACTTCCCTGATCTTTTCAATCCATGAAAAAGAATGAATTTGTCTGGTTTTGCTAAAACTTTTAGGAAACAAAAATAATTTAATCATGAAATACCAGCTTGGTAATGAACCAGTATCAACTGGTATTTAGTTGTGTCATCCAAAATAAAAAGGCCGACAAGTTCTAACTAATATACAAACAGGGTACTGAATTCATGAATGAACATAGAACTATTTCCAGCATACAAATACTCTGATTTTGTACACACTGCATTTCAAAATTCTGTAAACTGCGAGGCATTCCGGTGTTTAGTGTGGCAGCAAAGCATATTACATGTTGCATTATTTTATCCTGTTCAGCCCTTTTCCCATTAAGCACGCAAACACCGTCATCACCATCTTTGGTTTCACTTCTACGAGATCATCAGGTAATGCATAGATCCGGGCGCCGATCTTTCGAGCAACTGAGATGGCATATCTTGAAAGGAAAAGAAAAACATCTTGGTATCTGTGATCAATTGGTTTGTACTGAATAGATTTTAACAAAAGGATGAAACATTTTGATAAGATTAACTTGACAGAAAGGTTAAGGAGGGGATTTTAAAAACTCATTCCCCATTCAAGTTGTTCTTTTCCTGTAGGGATTTTATTTTATTCTTTTTCTTCTTTTGGTTGGTCGTGGGGCTTGAACGACTGGCCTGGCACTCTGTTCTTCACCCCAAAGCTCAAGGCTCAAGGCGAATGCTCTACCACAAGAGCCACAGCACCACTCCCGGTTTTCATGGACTTTCCTGCCTGTCTGTGGAGCCCAGACTAGCTTCAAACTCGAAATCCTGCTGCCTCCACCTTCAAAGCATGGGGACTGCAGGTGTGCACTACCACACTCAGCTCCTGGAAGCGTTTTAGAGAATATATAAACCATGAAGGCTTACTTAGCATTGTTCAGTTTGTCCTCATTGGAAAGGTTTTCTCTCTTGACCATTTCTTGACGAACCGCATTTGGAGCAATGGCATCTATCAGGTCTAGGACAGGTAAACTTGTGCTAATTGATTTATCCTAGAAAATAAAGAGGACATGAGCATTCCTCAACATCTTACCCTTTCGTTTTCATCATCATTAGCCTCTTCTGCTTCTTCTCACATAATGGAAACCAAGAGATAGATTTTTTTTTGGATGTAGTAAGCTTTTCTACCATTTGATATATGACTTTTTTTCTGCCTTTCTATAAATGATAGAGAACTGTCACCTACCTGACTACCATTTGTGGATGTGACACTTCCTATGATGCTAACTACAGAATCTGTGCTGTAAAAGGCAAGTCACTTTTGAAAGAGAATAAATGGATTTTCAGTGAACAATTCACAAACTCTGGTGATATTTTATTTCTTAGACTACAAATTCAGAGAGAAGAGTGAAATCAACGGAGACATTATTCTTGCAGCTTCATGTTGTAGCTTATTTAATCTTCATTTTTAATCCCAACAGGTATCATGATAAAGGAGTTAAAAACCCCTCTTTTAAAGATAAAGAACATGACGTTTAGAAAGCCCTTGTGACTTAACACAGCCACTGAGTACAGTCCAAGTGTTTGAAACCATAACCAACCTATGCTGATGCCAACATACTCTGTGTTAGACTTCTTTTTTCAAGGTGAATACAAAATGAATCACTGAATTTCAATAGCCAAGGCTGTAGCTGAAGCTGGGTCTCAATCTGAATTCATTCTAGCACTTACTGGCCCTTGCACATGTGATTTATTTTCTCTCTCTGGTCATGATCTGCCTATAGCATATGCTCACTCCCTCTTCTGTCTCCATCCTAACAGAACCCGTATTTTTGCTCTGTATCCAGACTGTTCTAGGGATACACACTGACAAGCCTACTCAATGCTCCAAGAAAGGCCCTGAATGGGTCTCGGTCTTGTATTTTCAGTGCAGACAGGCTGTTAAACATACTGCTTTTCTGGCCTAAAGTGCAGTGTGTAAATAAATAAACTCTGTATTTCACACTAAACTTAGATGGTAAGAATGGATTCAGGGAAAAAGGTGTCCTAAAACATTCTTCTAGGGGGGACAATAATGAAAAAAGTAAACAGGCTGAAAAACACTAGTCTCATTAACAAATAAGGTAGTTTTCTTTTTCTTTTCTTTTTCAGTTGTGGGACTTAAATTCAGGGCCTGGGCGCCGTCCCTGAGATTTCTTTGCTCAAAGCTAGCTCTTTGCCACTTTGAGCCACAGCGCCACTTCTGGTTTTCTACTGGTTAATAGGAGATAACAGTCTCACGGACTTTACTGCTCAGGTTGGCTTTGAACCGAGATCCTCAGACCTCAGCCTCCTGAGTAGCTAGGATGACAGGCGTGAGCCGCCGGCGCCCAGCTAACAAGGTGGTTCTATCCTTTCATTTGGGCCTCTTTCAATCAGGCCAGGGAGAGCCAGTGATCCTTTCCTGTATGTGAATGAGCGGCTAAAACTTTGGTCACACTCAGCCTCTGGTCGGTCCTATAACCAGAAGAAGCAGCAGGGAGGAGGAGGAAGGCAAGCAGAGCTGGCATGTCAGATGGCAAAGCAGAGGGGGGAAAACCCTGAGTCCTGAGTGGACTTCAGTCATTGGCTCAGCTAGTCATGAAGTCAACCGTACATGTGGATTTCGAAATCCAGGTCATTGACTTTTAGGGCAGGGTCTGGCTTTCCACCTAGGTACCCTTGATTCACAATCGGGGTCCTGAGATCACAGAGATAGTTGGGATCACAGGCATGTGCCACCATGTCCCAGAGTCTCAGGGACTTTTCTATCCAGACTGGCCTGGAACCTTGATCCTCCCATTTATAAAGTTTTACATTCTTTTTTTTTTTTTGGTCGTGGGGCTTGAACTCTGGGCCTGGGCGTTGTCCCTTAGCTCTTCAGCTCAAGGTGAGCGCTCTACCACTTGAGCTACAGCACCACTTCCAGTTTTCTGGTGGTTTATTGGAGATAAACCTGCCCAGGCTGGCTTTGAACCTCGATCCTCAGAACTCAGCCTTCTGAGTAGCTAGGATTACAGGCGTGAGCCACGGGCACTCAGCAATGTTTTACATTCTTATAGATTCTTATATAGTAAGAAATTTTTTTTAAATCTTCCAAACACCCTCAAAGAGAAAGGGAGGAGATAAAAAGCGCTTGAACTGGGACTAGGGCAACATCTCTGCCAACATTCAGTTTCCTCTTAAGGCCACTTCTGGCCTCAGTTTTTGGTAGACGAGAAGACTGAATTTATCCACCTCTGACATTTCTTCCACTCTGCGATGGTGTTAAACAGCACAATGAGGCAAAGAAAGGAATGATGGAAGGGTAGATAGCTCTTAACATAGTGTCTCATATCCACTGGCAATCTTCTAGTTCACAACAAAACTGCACCACTTGCTGGGTTTCACAAATCATCAAGTCACACACACACAAGGCTCAACGAGTGAAGGTGTGCAAGCAGCCATGCTCACATGCAGGCGCAGGTGCGATGGAAGGACGGCCTGAGTGTTAGTGGCGATGGGTGTCTGGTGTGCCATGACTTTATGAGTTACAGCCACAATGCTGGTGGAGTGAGTGTGAAGTGCATTATGAGACCAAACGACACGATCCGTCTTCTCCTACCAGGTTGCTCAGGGCCCACTCGAGTCACTCTGGCTGGCAATGATGTCAGAACAGTTCTGAGACTGCCGCCAGGGAACACAAGCCAGTATAGCTCCTACAGAGACAATGGGGTTCATCTTTCTCTTCCATTTATTTGACAACCGCATTATTAGTTTTCTTGCCTCAATTCTGTATCTTTCTTTAAATTAGATTACCACAGTCTAATTTGCATTTCTAGTCAACAAGACAACCAATAAAGAAATCAAAACCCCAAAAACAAACTCCAATGGACTATTTCTAGCTTATACATGCCAAATAGTATGCCTAAACGTCATGTGTTTCTGAGATAACGTATCAACATGATTCTGAACCTAACCTTTGTCATGTCCATTAAAAAAAGTTCCTTCCATAAACTTACAAGTTTTTTAAAAAATTATGTTACCTTAAAGCTGGAAATAGAAGTGCTTTTGTTTGCATTTTTAAGAGTCTGATTGACCCACTTAATAATAATGTCATCATTCACTTTTTCTCCTTCTCCAAGATCGGATAATACCTTCAGTGTGTACCTGCAACAGACAAGATTTATGCTTGGGACCAGCAGGGCCAAGTTAGCCTCCATGCCATTCATATCATACTTGAATATTTCAGAGACAGCCAGATATGGTAGTACACATCTGTAATCCCAGTACTTGGGAGACTGAGGTAGGAGAATTCCCCAAATTCAAAGTCAGCCCAAGATATATAGTGCGACCCCATTTCCAAATAAAAGAAGGGACCGAGGAGAGGGAGGAAGGGAGGAAAAGTTCAGTTCTAACATCTCTAATTTTAGTCTGGCATTTACACTTGATTACTTTCCAAAATTACAGAGCTCATTCTTCAAAACAAAAACTACCATGTGGTATTTTTAAAAGAATTCTAAACAGCTCCTTACAAAGTCATTTTACTGAGGTATTCATAATAAGATATTGTGTTTCTAGAGATTGTCTCACTTTAAAATATAGTTATGAACATCAAGTCAATAGCAAACCTTTTATAACATTGCACTGTGCATTTCTCGTGTTTATTAGGCTTCAAAAATAGCTACTGGTGTGGCTCAAATGACCTCAGTTCTGTAACGCATCAGCTTTTACCTTCTCATCAACTGCCAAACCAATGCCAGGGTCAAGGTTGAATTCCCTTCATTTAGGTCTTGTCCAGCAATGCCCACCAAGGAGAATTTGGCTTCGTTTTTTCCAAGCGCCACAGCGTAGTTACAATTTTCAATCTACCAGTAAGAGAAAGTTTTGGTTTAAAGATACATTCTTAGAAACCTATCTCCTGAACCTGTAGACCTAGTTCAATCATGTGAAAAATAGTTCCAATGATACAGATGATGCTCAATTTCATTTCACAGTAACCAAATAAATGCAAAGAATAATTATTCCTTCAGCTCAGTCCTTTCTAGAGTGTTGTTGTTGTTGTTCTACCCTGACCTCTGCAGAGATTTCTCATCACCCATGACTTGGTGCTACAATTCTCTTATCGAGATACAGACTTCTCTTCTACTCAGGAAGTTGAGATCTGAGGACCCTAATTAACCAGCAAAAATACTGGAAGTGGACTTGTGATTCTAGAGGTAGCCTTGAGCAAAAATGCTCATGGACAGTGCACAGGCCCTCAATTCAAGCCCAGGCACACGCGCAACACACACACACACACACACACACTCACAGAACTATGCAAATTATGTGTAGGGAAGGAAGGAGGAAACTGGGGAATAACAAAGGAAAGACTAGCATTGTCCGAGAAGAATTATACTCGTTAACTGATTTATAGAATTGTAATCTCTCTGTACAACTCCATAATAATAATCTATTTTTTAAATTTAAGAAAAGAAATAAGCACCATAGATATATATAGAAGTAAAAAAATGGAATTGACTCCTAGTCTACAGGGAAAAAATAACAGCACTCTAGTTACATAACTAAAACAGGAAGAGAGTAAATGACATTTTCCATGGAAATGCAGATCAAGGAGAGAATTTTCTAGCAAACTGGATTGTGTAAAATGTGTTTCAGTGAAGGACCATCTGTTTTGTAGTTTGTGAAAAATTCTGGGGGAACTGGTGGAGAAAAACAAGTTTGGGGCACCATGTAGAAGGCCTATGAAGATGCTGATATGGCCGGCAAGGAAAAGGAAAGTGGAAATGGGTCTTAACGTTAAGGAAGGATGTGTTCTGTTTTTAGGAGTGCTTGGATTCAAATTTGGCAGAACCCTTGTAAGATTTGGAGCAATACCAAACTAAAGAAAGAATGAGAAATTAGGTTCCTAGAGGGAAGCCAAAAGCCCTAAAAAATGTATCTGTTCCCTAAGAATGGAGTACAGAAATTAAGAGTTTTACGCAGACACTGGTGGCTCATGCCTATAATCTTAACTACTGGGAAATGGAGATCTGAAGAATCATGGCTGGGTACAAGAGTTCACTTTGGTAATCCTAGCTACCAAGAGGGGGGAATCAAGCAGACTGTGGTTCTAAGCCAGCCTCGGCAGAAAAGTCTGTGAAACTCCATCTCAACAAAAGGCACTAAGCACTGTGGCAAGTACCTATCATCCCAGCTACAACTGGAAGCATAAAATGGGACCAGGGTCCAGATGCAAGTATAGATATCTAAACAAGTGAAAATAGCCATAGAGCTCCAGCCTAACAATCTGAGATCCCGAGTCTCAAGACCTAGCATCCAGCAATTCCATTCCAGGGCGTTTATCCAAAAGATCACAAACCAGGACACAGTAAAGCCACCAGCACAGCCATGTTCACTGCAGCACTAGTCACCACAGCCAAGGTATGGAATCAGCCCAAATGCCCTTAATGGAGGAATGGATCAATGTGGTATATATACACAACAGAATTCTACTCATCCAATAGAAAGAATGATAGTGTACCTGGAGAAAATTAGGTTAAGTGAAGTTAGCCAGGCCCAAAGAGAGAAAGGATCCATGTTTTCCCTTATATGTAGAAGCTAAGTATAGCTTACAAAATCTTAAGCAAATGCATTGGGTAGTGTGCAAGTATATACAAATATATTAACTGAAATACAGTAGGTTCAAGGAAGAACTCAAATAGTGTAATTCCTTATGAAGGCAAAGGCAAAGTTCAGCAAAATCAAATACCAGGAAGTGGGTGCTCAAAAGGTGTGGGGTGGGGTCAAGGGGCAAGAGGTGGATGAATGAAGAGAAGAGGGGGAGAATGTACACAACAATCATTGTACAGCCCACAAATTTTTTTTTTGGGTTCGGTCGTGGGGCCTGAACTCTGGGCCTGGGCGCTGTCCCTCAGCTCTTCAGCTCAAGGCTAGCACTCTACCACTTGAGCTACAGCGCCACTTCTGGCTTTTTTGCTTATGTGGTGCTGAGGAATCGAACCTAGGGCCTCGAGCATGCAAGGCAAGTGCTCTACCACTGAGCCACCTTCCCAGCCCCCAGCCCACAAAATTAAGAAGCATGAGGGAAAGAATGGGTAAGGGAGGGGTGGGTGACACTGATCAACATGTGTTGTATTCATAAACGGCTTTGTTAAATGGCAACGCCTTTGGACAACTACTTAAAACATCATTTTAAACTGAAAGGAAAAAGAAAAGAGTCTTGGGCCAAGATCTGAGCCTTAGAAAGCTAGAGCTGTCAGGCTGAAAGCTGAAGAACCTACAAAAATTAGGAAAAACTTGGAGAAGACAGTCTCGTGGAGGATGGAGGCCATGACCACTCAGCATGGAAAATGGACACAGGTGAAGCTGGGTCATTTTGACTGATGAGAAATCAAGGGTTCAAGTAAAATGCAATACTGAAAAGAGAATGAAGGAAGACACTGACGGTTGGTTTGATGAACTTCACAAGAGAAGAAACGCTCATAAACTAAGTCCTGGTGGCAATGTGTTGTGAAAAGTATTCTTCGTTTGTCAAAAATGAATTCAACATCTTGAATTTATCCCAGGCTTTATGTTTCCTCTTATAAATAGCTAGTGCTTGGAAGGAAGCATTCTGCATATGATTCATTTGTGACATTTTGTAATTAACATTAAAAGAAACTGCAGGTATAACGAATCTTCCATTTGGCATCTGAAATTATGAAGGAGAAAAAAAACTTATGTGAAATGAGTTAACATTTTCCAGATTTTATTTCCATGAGAATAGAAAGTAGAAAACTATAGGCAAATGAAATAAAAATTAAAAATGCAGGTAGTTCAATCACTTGAAATACTGAAAAAAGTCTGAATATGTCTTGTAATTATCATACTACCCATTTATGGCTCTTTCCTTCCTTTCTTCTTTCTTTTTTTGTCATGGAGCTTGAACTCAGGGACTGGGTGCTGCCCCTGAACCCTTTTGATCAAGGCTAGCACTCTACCACTTTGAGCCACAGCTCCACATCTGGTTTTCTGGTAGTTAACTGGAGATACAAGTTTCATGGACTTTCTTGCTCAGGCTGGTTTTGAATTCCAAGCCTCCTGAGTAGCTAGTATGACAGGTGTAAGCTCCCAGTGCCGGGTCATTTAGCTATTTTTAATATTTTGCAGTTCAAGCCTGACTGTGGCTTGAACTTGAGAAATCGTAACCTCCCTCAGCTTTGTTTGCTCATGACTGCCACTCTACCACTTGAACCACACCTCAACTTCCAGGTTTTTGTTTTTTGGGTTTTTTTTGTTTTGTTTTTTGCTGGTTAATTGAAGGTAATACTCTCAGGATTTGTCTGCCAGGGCTGGCTCTAAACCATGATCCTCTTATCTCAGCCTCCTGAGTAGCTAGGATTGTTAAGTGTGAGCCACTGATACCCAAATGAATACATATCCAGTCAAGATGGAGGAAGTTGTGCAATTATAAAGAATGCACTTACAGTGCATCTCAGACAACAGTAAATATTGCAGCTTGCTACAGACAAAAACAGTTATAAGGGTCCAACTGGGAAGGCTGCCTTCATCTTTCTAAACATTTATTAAAGCAACATATTAACACAACGTATTTGGGGTTAGAGCAGAAGTGTGGAGAGAGAGCACGCTTTACTGAGCTTTATGAGATTCTAAATCTTCTGTTTCATTTCATAACAAGAACACTGTATCCTCCCCCGCCCCGTCCCTCCCCCCCATCATTCCACTCACCTTTTTCATATTTCCTCCGAGCGCTGGGTAGGGAGGTTTGTTGACCTGGCTCCAGTTCACCGGCACTCGGATCATTTCATAGAGCTGGAAGATCACTAAAGCATCTGCCAGGTCACTAAAGTGGAAAACAGGTAGGAAGAGCAGTGAGGGGTGAGGGTGTGGGTACCAATGACATTAGGTACATTGCAGATATATGTATGTATGTATGTATGCATGTATGTATGTATGTCTGAAAACACAATGGACTTCGCTGGGTATAGTGGCTTAGGCTTGAAACCCTAGATACTCCTCTGGAGGCTCAGATCAGGAGGACTACAGATCAAGGCCAGTCCAGATTGGAAAAAAAAAGCCCATAGGAAATCCTCTCACCCATCTTAACAGTAAAAGCTGGGGAGGGAGCATAAATAGTATGAGAATAGAGCCCAGGTCAGCTGAGAGAGAGACAGAGACAGAAACAGAGAGAAGAGAGACTATTTCAAAAATAACTAAAGTGAAAAGGGCTGGAGGCATGGTTCAAAGCAGTAGATTTGCCTAGCAACCGTAAAGCCCTGAGTTCAAACCCCAGGAGCACCAAAAAAGAAAAAAATAGAGGGTCATTTAATGCTTGCAAAATGACAGGACACATCATTCAACCCAGAATTTCCATTATAATAATCTGCCCACATGTTTTTCATACATGTATACAATGACATATAAACATACACAACATACATGCACACACATGCGCAAAGACATGTGTTGCCACCATGTTTAGAAATTGGGCATCAATCTCCGGCTGTAGGGAGCTGAAGAATAACTATAAACTCCCACGATATACTACAATAGATCTGAAAATACACAGCTTCACAAGATGTATCAAGTTTAAAAAGCAAGTGGCAGAGTACTTCCTTTAGTCTGATCTCAGTTATTTAAAAAGAGGTTAGATTCAAATGTGCTTATATACTTATTATGCTAAGGACGTTACTAGTGAGCAAGAAAAAGGTACAAGGAAGGGCAGGAAGAAGGAATTATCCTGCTTAATTATGTTCTCTGTAAGTATGTATTTCTTGATACTTGTACAGTAGAATGAGTTACTTACATATTATGATTTCTTTTCCAAACTTTAAAAATAGCTCTAGGAAAAATCACAGCTACTCAGTAGGCAGCTGTTCATGTTCGATAATGAAGGTTAACAGGAAGGAAATTAGGAGCAAGTAGGAGTTCTTAAAGTAAAACTACTGCCATTTCACATTCAGAAAAAAAAAATTCTCCTGAGAAGCTGTTTTCAGTTCTGTAGGCTAAGGACATAAGGCGATGACAGGTGAGGTTTTCTACTATGGCATGAATCTTCAGCTCACATTTGAAGAATAACTGAATATTCTTTAAGGAGTTAAACGTTTTAAGGAGTTTCCTTGACATGTCATTTATTGATAGGTGGCTCAGAGGCAGAGTGCTTGCCTTGCATGCATGAGGCCCTGGGTTCCATTCCTCAGCACCACATAAGCTGAAAAAGCCAGAAGTGGCACTGAGGCTCAAGTGGTAGAGTGCTCGCCTTGAGCTGAAGAGCTGAGGGACAGCGCCCAGGCCCAGAGTTCAGGCCCCATGACTGACCCCCAAAAAAGAAAAAAAGATGAGTTTTCTGTCACTCCCATCTGCAAATATCACATCAGTTATCCTTAGCAGGCAGCACAGGAAATTTAGTTAATAAAATATTTTCTTGGTTCAACCCATGTTAATTAAGTGCTGTCATTTTTTTTTAATGTGTATATGTGTATGCATATGTGCTGGTCTTAGCTCGAACTCCAGGTCTGGGTGCTATTTCTGAGCTGTTTTGCTCAAAGCTAGTGCTTTGCCACTTGAGCCACAGCTCCACTTCTGGCTTTTTCTGTTGATGTGATGCTGAGGAATCAAACCCAGGACTTCATGCATACTAGGCAAGCATTCTACCACTGAGCCACCTTCCCAACCCCTGCTGTCATTTTTTAAATGATAATAAAGAGTAAGATTTAAAAAAATAATTATCCAGGGAAAACTAGTGATTCCTACCTATAGATGATTTTAAAAATGTAACATAATAATTGAGATGTGGCAAAAAATGAAAAATATGAATTACAATGAAAGATATTGATATAATGGAGACAATTTTCGGTCATTACTTCAATTCTAATCTATTAAAGCTTAAATAATTTGTCCATAATAAATAAATAAATTACACACACACACACACACACACACACACACACACACACTAGCTGGGCACCAGTGTCTCATGCCTGCAATCCTAGTTACTCAGGAGGCTGAGATCTGAGGATCATGGTTCAAATCCAGCTGGGACAGGAATGTCCTTAAGACTCTTATCTCCAATTAACCACCAAAAAGCCAGAAGTGGAGGTGCGGCTCATGTGGTAGAGCACTAGCCTTCAGCAAAAAGACAGGGGCAGTGCCCAGGCCCTGAATTCAAGCCCCCTGACCAATACCACACCACCAGAAGACTGTATCCTGACAATAAGGCTGAAACACAGAAGGTATTTACCTGTACAAATGATTAATGTATGGGTTGACCCCCAAGGAGTTCATCCAGTTCCGGAAGGTCCTCTCTTCCTTGCTCTCTCCTGGAGGGGACAGAAGTTCACACAGGTGATTCGAGCCCAAGGAATCACCAGGGCTGTTTTGTAAACCATCCTTGCATGGCCGCACTGGCCACGCCCACTTTGCCCTGGTTCTTTAGATAATTGTCATTTCTTTAGAGGGAAAAGAAAATCTCTTAACCCCATCATCTAGGAAGCCACTATCTGTCTCTCTCCATTCAGAATTCCCTCTTTTGATGTCTGTGGACAAGTGAGTCCTTGGTTTCCCTGTCCAATGTCTGAGGTGAGGATCAGAGACAGAAAGCATCTGGCAAACATTATACAAACAAGCAGTCAGGGCACTTGTTAGTACATGAACTCGAAACAGAAGAGCTCCACCTTTCCCACTGCAGTGCTTCCAAATTTGTATAGATTTTGAGTCTTAAAAAAAAAACAAAAATGGGGGGGATGGGATTGCAGGGATGGTAAGGGGAAACGGAGGAGGCAATAATGCTTGATAAGAAATGTACTCATTACCTTGCTCATGTAATTGTAACCCCTCTGTAGTGTATTTTCACAATAAAAAACAAAAACAAAAACAAACCAACAACAAAAAAAAACCAGGAAAGTTTCTAGGCACACAAACCTATACCAGGACAGCAAATAATAATAAAGATTAGGATTTGCAGGTAATGGATAAAAATAGGCGATGATCAATGTAACCATTCCACAGGTTTCCTGAATTACTTTAGATCATCTCTGTGAAAATAAATAAACAAACAAACAAATAAATAAATACTTGAACCAGGCACCAGTGGCTCACACCTGTAATCCCAGCTATTCAGGAAGCTGAGATCTGAGGATGAAGGTTTGAAGCCAAGCTGGGCAGGGAAGACAATGAGCCTCTTATCTCCAATAAACTACCAAAGAGCTGGGAGCAGAGCTGTGGCTCAAGTGATAGAGCTAAAAGCTCTTGAGCAAAAGAATCTCAGGGATGGTGCCCAGGCCAAGTTGAAATCCCTAGGGCTGGCACAAAAAGAAAAACAAAACCAGCTTGAGCATTCCCAGCCCTCCGCACCGCCTCGGGTGTGCTTGCTACATTTCATCCTAGGAAGTTCTCGTCTCAGGGGAGAACTCACTCCTCCTGCCTGGGGTAACGCTGCCTTCCTGAACATCGACTACCTCTGGTGTACCCCAAACAGGAAGATATGAGCTCACCCTGCCCTGTCAGGTGTGTCTTTTTTTGGGTCCAGTCGTGGGGCCTGAACTCTGGGCCTGGGCGCTGTCCCTAAGCTCTTCAGCTCAAGGCTAGCGCTCTACCACTTGAGCCACAGCGCCACTTCCAGCTTTTTTTTCCTGCTTATGTGGTGCTGAGGAATCGAACCCAGGGCCTCATGCTTGCAAGGCAAGTGCTCTACCACTGAGCCACCTTCCCAGCCCCATGTGTGTCTTTTTTTGTTGTTGTTGTTGGTAGTCATGCGGCCTGAACTCTGGGCCTGGGCGTTGATCCTCAGCTCTTACGCTCAAGGATAGTGTTCTACCAACTTGAGCCATAGCACCACTTCCAGCTTTTTCTGTTTATGTGGTGCTGAGGAGTCGAATCCAGGGCCTCATGCATGCAAGGCAAATGCTCTACCACTGAGCCACCTTCCCAGCCCTGTCATGTAGTGTCTTATAGATACTGACTGATTATAGAGGGTCCTCACTGACTAATCTTTTTTTTTTCAGTTTCTTTTTTTTATTGTGAAAATACTGTACAGAGGAGTTACAATTACATGGACAAGATAATGAGTGCATTTCTTATCAAGCATTGTTGCCTCCTCCTTTGTTTCCCCTTTCCATCCCTTCCCATCCTCCCCTCCCTCACCCCCCCTCACTGACTAATCTTGACTGCTTATTCAACAGCAATGTCAGGGGACAATGGCAAAACCCATTCAGAAGCTCCCATAAGCAGGATTGGTATAGGCTCTAGGAATATTTAGCAGGTGCTCCCGTAGATGATTATAAAGTGTTTGTAGCAGATCCAACAGATTGCTCAGTTTTTTTGCCAGTCCTGGGGCTGGAGCTCAGGGGGCCTGGGCACTGTCCCTGAGCTTCTTTTGCTTGTCTTAGCTGATAGCCAAACAGCTGATCAATGAGAGTGCCTCTCGATCACTTCCAACCTGCAGGCAAGTGTTCAGATCGCCCAGCGTTAGACTCTGGCCCCATGAAATTCGCAGGATGGTTTGGCATAAAAATCTGTAAGCATCTAAGGGGCAGGCCCCCTTCTTAGAGTTAAGAGGCAGATCCTTGCAGAATCCAAAGGGCTCTGGTATTTCTACCAGTTGTTCAACAAGAACCTGGCTCACCCTATTTTCATGGGCTTTCAGTGCCATGACTCTGCAGGTATCCCAGAACCTTCTTTAATCCTAACTGTATTACGTAGCTACATTATTTCTTGCTTAAATGTTGTTCCTTCTGGTCTTCATAAAACAAAACTGATGGGTTAGGAAGGTGGCTCAGTGGTAGAGTACTTGCCTACCATGCACGAGGCCCTGGGTTCGATTCCTTAGTACCACATACACAGAAAAAGCAGGAAGTGGAGCTGTGGCTCAAGTGGTAGAGCACTAGCCTTGAGCAAAAGAAGCTCAGAGATAGCGCCCAGGTCCTGAAACACTTTATAATCATCTCCAGGAGTACCTGCTAAATATTCCTAGAGTCCATAGAAATCCTGCTATGGGAGCTTCTGAATGGGTGTAAATTAAATCCCTGAACTATCTCCAGGATACCATAACTACAAGCTCAGTTGATCCATGTAACTTGGAAACTTTTGGTTGTTTGATTTATTATGAATGCTATTTATATAAGCTTTTTTTGTCTAGTAGTTGAAAATCCTTCACATTCTTTCTAACTAGGAAAATCCAAATTGTGTCTTACAATGACAACAACTTATTGTAAGAATGGTTTAAGTTTTGTTTTTTGTGGTTTTCCTTTTTTGGTTGTGGGGCTTGAACTCTGTGCCTGGGCACTGTCCCTGACCTCTTCAGCTCAAGGAGAGTGCTCTACTGCTTGAGCCACAGCGCCCCTTCTGGTTTTCTAGTGGTTTATTGGAGATAAGAGTCTCGTGGACTTTCCTGCCCAGGCTGGCTTTGAACAATGGTCCTCAGATCTCAGCCTCCTGAGTAGCTAGGATTACAGGCATGAGCCACCGGCACCCGACAGTTTAGTTTTTTTTTTTTAAGGAAAATATTTAAATTCTGTTAAACCTGATGATATAATGATTTTTTTTTAATGCCGCTACACTTGGGCTAAGTGTGCTGGAGCACACCTATCATCCCAGCTAGTCAGGAGATAGAAAGAGGAGGGTTAGCCATTTCAAGTTCAGTCTGAACAAAAGGGCTCCAGAACCTGTCTCAAAGACAGTCCAGGAATGGGGCAAGTGTCTGCATCCACAGTCACCTGAGCGGCACAGGTAGACGACCGTTGTCCAAGGCTGGCATGGGGCAAATGCACACGACCCTATCTACAAAGAAGTAAACGGACTAGAAACGGGCAGAGCACCTACTTAGCAAGCCCTGAGTACAAATTCTAGTTCTGTTAGGCTTGGGGGTAGGTGGATCCCCTGCAGGGAAGCTGGGCACCTGTCATCCTAGCTACTCAGGAGGCTGAGATCTGAGGATCATGGTTCGAAGCCAGCCCAGGCAGGAAAATCTCTATAAGACTCCAATCAGTCACTCAAAAACCAGAAGTGGCACTGTGGCTCAAGTGGTAGAGCATTAGCCTTGAGCAAAAGAGCTCAGGGACAGTGCCCAGACCCTGAGTTCAAGCCCCACAACCAACAGAAAAAAAGAAAAAGAAAAAAAAGAACACAGGTTGTATTTTGATTGGATTCTGACACTATTATAAGCTCCAGAGTTTCGTATATCTTCATATTGTTCTCAATAAATTACATTATTATCGTTTTAATATTTAACACCTGGCAAGCAAAACACTATTTTGTAAATGAGCCTTTACTTAGCTGGCATTATTTCAAGTTGTCTTCATCAATAAACACTGAGCTAGAAGCACTATACATTTGTGTGAGAGCCATGGTAAACCACCAGAAAAACATCTATATTCCTGACTGGAAAATCCCTCCTGGATGGGAAGTAACTAAACCAATCTTAGGACTAACATGTAAATAGGTGATGTACAAGGTAGCAGGAACTATACAATAGTCCTTTCTCCTGCAGGTCAAACTGACATCTGCGAAGGACAAAAGTCTCAATAAACAAAACAGACATATGGGCTGGGAAGGTGGCTTAGCAGTAGAGAGCTTGCCTAGCACGCATGAAGGCCTGGGTTCGATTCCTCAGTATTACATACGCAGAAAAAGTCGGAAGTGGCGCTGTGGCTCAAGTGGTAGAGCACCAGCCTTGAGCAAAAGACGCTTAGGGACTGTGCTCAGACCCTGAGTTCAAGCCCCAAGACTGACAAAAACAAAAGCAAACAAAACAGACGTTTTAAAAGTAAGCTATTGCGAAGTGCCAATGGCTTGCGTCTAGAATCCTAGGTACTCAAGAAGCCTAGATCTGCAGATAGTGGTGTGAAGCCAGCCTGGACAGAGGAGTCCATGTGACTCTTATTTCCAATTAACCAGCCCCCCCACCCCCCGCCAAAAAAAGCTACAGCCAAGTGCCAGTGGCTAGTGCCTAAAATCCTACTTACTTAGGAGGCTGAGATCTAAGGATCTCAGTTCAAAGCCAACCCAGGCAGGAAAGTCCATGAGACTCTTATCTCCAATAAACTACAAAAAAAAGCCAGAAGCAGATCTGTGGCTCAAGTGGTAGAGCTCTAGCCTTGAGCAAAATAGTTCAGGGACAGTGCCCAGACCCTGAGCTCAAACCCCAGGACCAGCCCCCCCCCCCCACTAAAAAGCCAGAGGTATAGAAGTGGCTCAAGTTGTACAGTGCCAGCCCTGATTAAAAAAAAAAAAAGTTCAAGAAAGAGCACAAGGCCCTGAGTTCAAGCCCCAGTTCCAGCACAAAGGTAATTAATTAAAAAGGTAGCTAGTAAAAGAACAGAAAAAGAACAAACCTATTCACACTCGCTAAATGCACTAGGATTGTTATCTTGTGTTTTCCTCCTCCCACCCTGATCATTAGTAAACACAGAATGCAGGTTAGACTGTCACTGATGACTACCCACTTATTTGTTCTGTAACTCTGCAAAGTAAGTGGTATTAGTCCTGACATGTGTATACATATATATACATACATACATACATACATATATACATATATACATATACATACATATATATATATGTATATATATATATATATATATATATATAAAATGGAACCAGAATCTGAACAAAGTCTTTCTAACTCAGTGGCTTGTGCACTTTCTATCACAGCAAATGTGTTCTGAGATGCTTTCTCCAGCTAGCCAATAAGTTCGCTTCCATTTGATATGCAGGTTCACTATTTCCTGGGGTTTAAAATTTTTTTAATTCCCTAGAGATGAAATTCTCCACCCACGAGGACACACTCATAGATGAATCTGGGGTGTGATAAGGCCAAGATTTATGAGGATTTATAAAAACACAAATTGGAAGAGGGAAAATACTACAATGACAGAGGTCAAATACATCTTGGGCACTTGTACCAGAACATACATATGTTCTACATAGAGATGATTGATAAATATTTCCCATAGTATCGCTCAACAAATACCAACTTAAATGATACTAATGGAAATATGTAGCAATCCTAGTCACACTGAAAAAAAAATCTCCAAAGCATGCTGAACACTAGCAAAAGAACCCAAACATGACACGGGGAGAGCGAGCAAGCCAGAAAAGGTAATCGAGCAACAGACCAGCGACTATAAAAAGCAGATCATTTTTAATATGCCACTTTAAACAATGCCTTCTGCTGAAATCATGGCGGGATTTTGAAATTTTCCAGCTGGATTAAATACTTGTCTTCCTTTTTCCTTATTTTTTTATTTTTGGTTGTAGGTTCTAATCTTTCACCTTGAATTCCTCTTTGGGAAAAAAAGTCTACATTATTTTGTCTATTTCTGTTCTTCAGTTATATATCTAGGTAGAGAAGAGTCTTTGTTTTAACCCTCAGGTTAACTATATGGAATTAATTGTATTTGTTGTAATTACGGAGTTGACAAGGACTTTAGAACTCTCTGTTGTTGCAGTCAAAGATAAAAGATCCAGAGACTGCTCACTGTCTCACAGGGAAAGAGAGGAAGGAGAAGGGCATGTGACTCAATATTGAACATGAGATGGTGGTGAAAATCCCCACCATCTCCCAAGTGAGACATCTAAGGAGGATCTTAGGGATGGCCACTCCATCAGACAGCTAACATCGCTACTCCCACTGATTTTACTCCTTGCTCTTACACTAATGGGATACTGGCAGGCCTGTGGCTGGGGTTGTAAGAGTGGGAGGAGAATAGAGGAGAGGCTGGGAGACAGAGGTCAGGAGAAGGAGAATGCTTCTGTCACTGAGGTGATTCCTATACTGGAATCACTTCGATGACACTTAAGGAATGTAACTGTCCTGGCTCTGCTAGTTAATCCAGTTTCACGTGTGTCCCTTGCCTGTAGTCATTTATTCGATAGGCATATTAAGACAAATAACACAGCATGAACAATGCAAAAAAAATTAAATCTCAACCCAGATCGAAAAGAATAAATGCCAGAACAAATAGATTTATAGAGTATAGAAAAGTACTAAATACAGTACCTACATTAGGAGGGGTCAAATCTGTATTTCATGAAGCAAAACAGGAAAGTATTATATATTATGAGACAGATAACAACAGTCCACACACATCAAGACAAGTATAATTTTTTTCATAGATACTAAAAATCGTTAAAAAAAAAAAAAAGAGAGAGAGAGAGAATCATCCTGGAGTCAAACTAACTTTCAAACAGAGGAAAAAAGGTGTATGTAATTACATTTTTTCCCAATAGATAATTCATTTATCCCTATTGGTAGAGTTACATTCATAGGATGATTTATTTGTAAGGATATGTAGATGGATGACTTTTCATCAAGTTCTAGGGAGAAATACCAGATAAGGAAGGTTTAACCCAGCATTCTCTTTGCAGCAAAACAACCATCCACTTCCTATATATATAAGTTGATTTTTTTTCTAGTGGCTCTCCATGCCTATACACAGTTAATTCATATACCACCACCATCTCCTACCTGGAAGAGCAAAGTATTGCCAAACCCCAAGAAAAGAGATACGAGGAAGCAATTAAGGGGAGAAGGGACATACCTTCCAGTAAGTTTATATCGATGTCGTTATTGTCAGGCTTGTGTAGGCAGGGGTAGGTGTTAAAAAGATTCGCTACAAAAGCTAAGTTAAGTTTAGGGTTGCCTGAAACCACATCGGCCGGAGAAACGAACTGCCTGCAGCCGAGTTTGTCGGCTTCCTGAAGCATGAGGCCAGCTCGCTTCAGGTCATTCTTCTCCTAAATGAAGAAATCCAACACAAAACGGTCAGGATTGGTGTCATATCCACAGGTGCACAGTTAGAAAAGCAATTCGCTTTCTGCACGTGTACCCAATGGTAAAAAGAATGTGGGAGCTTCACAAATCAACTTCTACCAAATGTATTTTGGTTTTTGTCAGTTGTGGGGCTTGAACTCTGGGCCTGGGTGCTGTTCCTGAGCCTCTCTGTGCTCAAGGCTTGTCCTTTACCACTTGAGCCACAGTGCCACTTCTGATGTTTTGAGTGGTTAACTGGAGATAAGAGTCTCATGAGGACTTTTCTGCTTGGGCTGGTTTTGAACCACAATCCTCAGATCTCAGCCTCCTGAGTAGTTAGGATTCCAGGCGTGAGCCACTGGTGCTCAGCTTTGTTGTTGTCTTTTTTTTTTTAATAAGTTATGTTTTCCTGCTAGGATCTCTGATTCTTAGCTCATTCTAATTCGTGAACTTTTCCACAAAACACTCAGAGATGGTATGAGTGAACACTCACTGGCCAATAACAGGGTCTCAATAAACAATGAGAAGGAAAATTATACATAAAACAAGAAACACAAGTCTGTAATTAAATAATGAAAACATATCAGTGTAGATAGATATCAGCAGATCACCATATATGGGCCTTGTTTAGATCTGCTATATCTACATCTATACAAGATTGAGCTCAAGGTCTGATGCTTAAGCCATAGCACCAACCCTCTTTATTTAGATATTAATTCAAATGACTAATGAAAGTGTGACATTTAGAAGACAATGGTAACTGCTAATGATGACTAGATGATATTATAGACTTCACAATTTTGTAGAGATAAGCATCTTCTAGAAATACTGAAATGGGCTGGGATGTAGCTCAGTGGCAAAGCGCTTGCCTAGCAAGTGCAATGTCCTGGGTTCGATCCCCAGTACCAAAAAAGAAAAGACAAAAAAAAAAAAAAAAGAAATACTGAAATGTTTATCCATCAAACATATGTGTCATTACATATTAAGTGATTCCATGCCTATAAATGAAATATTCCTGGTCAATTAAATGATACTATGTATACAACTGACTTCAAGGTAACATAGGAGAGGTACGAAGTAGGTGGGGAGTAAATTAAATAAATTCACTGGCCCTGAGTAGACAACTGTTTCACTGGGAACAGGCACAGGGCAGTTTGATATACCAAGTCTATGCACTTTTGAATATACTTAATATTTTTCAAGCACTGGTGGCTCATGCCTGTAATCTTAGCTTCTCAGGAAATTGAGATATGAGGATTGAAACTCAAAGCCAGCCCAGGCTTATCTCTTATCTCCAATCAACCAGCAAAAAGGTGGAAGTAAAGGTGTGGGTCAAGTGGTAGAACCTCATATTGCTTGAGTGAAAAAGCCAAATGAGAGTCAGGCCCTGAGCTCAAGCCCCAGGTACTGGCACATAAAATAATTTCCAAGTTAGGTATCTGATTTTTTTGACTTGATGTCATTTGCGAACTTTGTGTAGTTTTGCGATGCTACATTTCTGACATATTTCATTCTAGTAGTGTGAAATGTCACTTATTAGTAACGCTTCATGTTATCTTTAAGATTAACACATTTCCACACTGGAAATGTATTGGCTGGTGTTGATAAGTCGAGAATGGGCTCCTGGGAAAATGCATGAGCCAGGTCAGGATCTCGGTCAGTCCTTCCTGCACCTGAACACGAGGACTTGCCATCTTCTATTCTGTACATTTCCAAACATCAGCTATAGAACTGATTACCCATTGCTTAGCAACCTAATAACAGCTTGTTGCTCCCCTTTCTTGGTACGCACTGACAAATCACAAAAGCACTCTGGTTGCAGACAGCATTTTGCTTGGGAACTGTGGATGTAGGGTTGACTCCACACATACTGATGAAGCTTAGACTTTTGCCCTTCCCTTTCTCCAGACATGGCTGCCATATTAGCTGGACATTTGGAGCCTAGGACTTGAAAGCCAGGGTGCAAAGCACTGGGCTGAAATGTGAAGAAAGGGCTGAGGGCAGCCGGCACCGGTGGCTCATGCCTGTCATCCTAGCTACTCAGGAGGCTGAGATCTGAGGATCGCGGTTCAAAGCCAGCCCAGGCAGGAAAGTCTGTGAGACTCTTATCTTCAATAAATCACTAGAAAACTGGAAGTGGCGCTGTGGCTCAAGTGGTAGAGCACACGCCTTGAGCTGAAAAGTGCAAGAACAGCACCCAGGCACAGAGTTCAAGCGAAAGAAAGAAAGAAAGAGAGAGAAAAAGATAGAGAGAGAGAGAGAGAGAAAGAAAGAAAGAAAGAAAGAAAGAAAGAAAGAAAGAAAGAAAGAAAGAAAGAAAGAAAGAAAGAAAAAGAAAGAAAGAAAGAAAGAAAGAAAGAAAGAAAGAAAGAAAGGGCCAAGGGCTCC
Organism: Dipodomys ordii; assembly: GCF_000151885.1. Lineage (NCBI taxonomy): Eukaryota > Metazoa > Chordata > Mammalia > Rodentia > Heteromyidae > Dipodomys > Dipodomys ordii. Next base: position 2,901,611 of record NW_012267340.1, read on the forward strand.
AGAGAGGCCAGCTGCCTGGATAGAAATCCCATTATTATTTTTAGGTGCCAGTCCTGGGGTTGGATCTCAAGACTAGGGTGCTGTCCCTGAGCCTTCTTTTTTCTTTTTCTTTTTATCCCTCAAAGCTAGTGATCTACCACTTGAGTCACACTCTGACTTGCAGCTTTATGGTAGTTACTTGGAAATAAGAGTTTCACCAACTGCCAGGACTGGCTTCAAACCATGATCCTCAGATCTCAGCTTCCTAAGTAGCTAGGATTACAAGGGTTAGGCCACTGGTGGCAGGCAAGAGTGGACAGCAGGGGTTGGCAGGGGAAGTGGGGGTCCTGGTTGAATGGGTATAGAGGTTTTTACTCGGGGGGATGAAATAGCTCCAGAAGAGGAGTCACTAGAGATCGCTCCACAGCTATGTTGAACACATGGAACATTCTTGAACTCACAACTGATCAAAACAGCGAGTTTCAGCCTACGTATACTTTTACCTCCACATACAAAAACTAAAAACTGCGCTCACATTGAGCCCTGAAAGGTCGATGTCAACGGCAGGGCCTTCTCGGTCACCTTTAGGGGCAATCTGATTGAGCAGATGAAAGTAGGCTTTTGAATCCTTTAAGAAAAAAAAAAAGGAAATAGCATTATTAAATTGAATGGTCAGAATCACCCTATATTTGGGGGGGGGAGGATGCTCACACTGGGGAGATGGCTCCCATCTCAACATGAATAACACAGAATGACTCACAGGTTCCTGGAATCGCCCTGCTGTGTTCCCACAGCTCAGGGTTTCCTGAAGTTCAGGGTTCCAACCTCAGCTACCACAGGGTTCCCTGGGCCCGGAAACCCCTCCCCCAACCCGTTCCATTTGTCTACAACCTAAATGTTAGTTAAGGTTTAGGACAAGTTGGGTATGGTAGCTCAGGCCTGTCACCCTAGCTACTCAGGAGGCTGAGCTCTTAGGATTGCAATTCAAGGCCAATCTGGGCAGGAAAAAAAATCTGAGACTCTTTATTTGTAATGAACCAGCAAAAAGCCAGAAGTAGAGCTGTGGCTCAAGTGGTTAGAGTAACAGCCTTGAGCAAAAAAAAAAACAAAAAGAAAAACTAAGGGACCTCATCTATGATGAGTTCAAACTCTAGTAGTTCAAGCTCTATATTTAGGTCAATATGTTCTCCTGGAAGACTTTTTTGGTTTTTTGAATGAACCCCATTCTTCCCTCTATACTGCACTGTATACCATCTCTATAAAGAAACTATGGGCAGAGCTGTGACCAGGAGGGGTGGGCACACAGACTACAATCTATATGCCATGACTGGAATTGATCACGAGCGGTCAGACTGACTGGGCTACACCCTGAGTTCAGGGCACAGATTGGTTGAACCTTGATGTCCTGGCTGAAGTTGCTGATGGTGCGCCAGCCTGCGTTGCTGAGGTGGTAGTTGACCCAGCGCAGCAGCAGCTCCTCAGGGGACAGCTTCATCAGCTCCTCCAGCTCCTCACCCTCGCTGAGCAGTGCGATCAGAGCTGTCAGGAGAAAGGGCATGTGAATCCTGCCTTCCCTTGGGGAGAGAGGGGTGGGGGGGGGTGGAGATGCCTCCAGCTCCAGGCCCTCACCTTCATTCCTGGAGAGTTCAATATCGGCGAAGAGACCGACTTTAATGATCTGCCAGAGAAGGCCCAGGACCAAGTGAGGTTTTCCTTCTTTGAGATCCTGGGCACCGATGTTGACCACAGTGCAGCCGATGGCAGAGGCGGAATTCAGTGCCAGGTTCAAATTTTCCTGAATGGCCAAAAGAGAAAATCACAAAGGGAAGAAATTCTGGCTCTCATGGCTTATCATTGATAAGTTAGCTGTAAGAAACCATGGGTTACAGAAGTCTAAGTCCTGGGACTTGAACTCAGGGCCTGCACGCTGTCCCTGAGATTTTCTTTTTTTTGCTAAAAGCTCATGCTTGACCACTTGAGCCACAGATCCACTTGCAGATCTTTTGGTGGTTCTTTGGAGATAAGAGTCTCACAGACTCCTTGAACCACGATCCTCAGATCTTAGCCTCCTGAGCTGCGACCTGAGCCACCAGGGCCCCATATCTCAGAAATTTCAGATTTCTTAAAATACAGAAGTTAATGTTTGTGCATGTTAATTACTATTAATACTAAAAAAAAATCACATGGTTTTTAACTGTCATCTGCAGTATGCTAATGACTTCCACATGTGAGACCGCCCTCTGTCCCTGGAGAGCTCCCCTGTGCTCTCTGTGCGGGGTACACTTAGTAACGTCCACCCAATTGCTCCTCAAACCCACCAAGTCCAAAACAAACCCATTTTCCACCTGATGTTCCTCCCATCTCTGCCAAAATCATTTCTTCCTGATCTTATTGACTAGCTTGGGTGAGAGGACCAACTGTTCACACCCCTGCCTTGGTTCCTGAGGAAGTTTGCGCAGAATCAAAAAGCTGTCCTGTAATCCCCAAATCCTCTCCACAACCAGTAGCACTAACCTGACTTCCCTGAGACCACGCCAACACCAGCTCTCCATTCTCCTCCTGGACGTTCTGTGCGGGTGAACCCCTACCTGGGACACAGCCAGTCCCCCCCCCCCATGGAAGAAGATACTCACAGAAACAGTGAAGGGGGTCAGCTTTCTCTTGTTGATGGCCCTTTCGTCAATAGTATCCGGTTCAGACAAGTTGATCATTTTGCTAATGAGAAAAAAAATGGCAATAACTAGGTTGGGAGAGTTGCAGAAATGTTTTAGCAAAAAAAAAAAAAAAAAAAAAGCTAAAATTTGAGAAGTGGTAAGAATCCACTTGTTTCTTAGGATATATATATATATATATTTAAGCTAGAAACTTTATTGTTTAAATCTAATAAATATTCTGGATCTTGAAACAAATCTACTCCTTGACATAGCTCATGCAGTTTCTTTGTGGCAGTTTTTGTCTTTATTTCACGTAATAATCGCTAGTATTGTTAGAAGTAAACAAACTCCCAGGAGGCCAAATGCCAAGCAAAAGAAGAGGTGACATTGTCCAAAAAGAATTGTATTCATTACTTTACTTATGAAATGGCAACTCCTCTGTATAATACCTTAAGAACAATAAAACTATATATATACATATATATATATACATAGATACATATATATTTTTTAAATGTGGTACCTATACACAATGGAATTTTACTCGTCCATTAGAAAGAACAATATTATGTCATCTGAAGGGAAATGGATGGGCCTAGAACAAATCATGTTAAGGAAGCTAGAGCTATAATTGTACAGGACTCTAGGCATTCACACTCAGTGAGACCAAAAGAGGAGGCTCTCAGGGGAGGAGCAGAAAGGTGCAATGCCTCTGTGCCTCTAATCACATAAAATAATACTTATAGAAATAAACTCAAGGGAGGCTGGGAAGGTGGCTCAGTGGTAGAGCACTTGCCTCGCATGCATGAGGCCCTGGGTTCGATTCCTCAGCACCACATAAGCAGAAAAAGCTGGAAGTGGTGCTGTGGCTCAAGTGTTAGAACGCTAGCCTTGAACTGAAGAGCTGAGGGACAGAGCCCGGGCCCAGAGTTCAGGCCCCATGACCGACAAAAAAATAGAAATGGAGAGGAAGAGGGTGAACAAATGTAGCAGTGGTACTCAGTATAAACTACATGGAAAATGAACTATACAACTTGTGAGAAGGGAAGGGAGAGAAAAACTGGGAAAGAGCGAGGGATGGGGTGAAATTGTCCAAAAAGAAATGTACTCATTACCTGACTTATGTAATTGTAACTCCTCTGTATATCACCTTTATAATAACAATTGAAAAAAGAAAAAGTTAATAAAAGAAAAGCCAGGTGCTGGTGGCTCATGCCTATAATCCTAGCTACCCAGGAGGTTGAGATCTAAGGATTACAGTTCAAAGTCAGCCCAAGCAGGAAAATCCATGAGCATATTATCTCCAATAAACTACCAAAAAAGCAGAAGTGGGGCTGTGCCTCAAGTGGTAGAGTGCTAGTCTTGAGCAAAAGAAGGGCAGGGACAGTGCCCTGACACTGAGTTCAAACCCCAGGACGTCTTTAAAAAGAAGTTTCCTGTCCAAAAAGCCTTTCAGCAGTGAAGTTCAATTAATAAATTGTATGCTTTTTCATGTGTAAAATGTCAAAAGGAGAAGAAGGAAGAAGAGAAGGAGAAGAAGGAGAAGGAGGAGGAGGATGAGGATGAGGAGACAAATTTTGTGCAAACCGTATGGTATTATTGTTGCAGAAAGATAAAGAGTGGGAGACTTCATCTAAGATTTCAACAATTCAGACAATTTAAAGGAATTGGCCTGAGTTTGGTCTCTATATTTTAGAGTATAAGGAAAATGCACATTTGATTCAGAATAGGAAATTCTCTGAAGGTGAAAAGATAAGAACTGTAAATGAAGGTCACAGTATCTCTAATACACAGTGTTCTAACCATTGATAGTCTTTATTTGTAGGTTAAGGACTTCTTTCCTTTTTTTAAATGCAGATACAAAGAGTCCTAATGAAGATGTAAATCATTAGTGGTGCTGTGATTGTTTGTGATGGCTAATTTCTTCTTTGGAGGTCCACTATTTTTTTAATAAAATAAAGACACCTGCTTTGTATAAAGAATATGCTGGGACTACATGGAAAGTTTACAGTATAGCCAGGCATTAGCTTAACCCTGAAATTCTAGCTACTCAAGAGGCTGAGAGCTGAGGATGGAAGTTGAAGACAGGCAGGGCACAAAACTCTGTGAGACTCTTATCTCCAGTTAACCAGTAAAAAGCTGCAAGTGGAGGTGTGGCTGGAGTGCTAGAGTACTAGCCTTGGGCAAAACAAACTCATCAAGAGCATGGTACTCCCAGTAGTAGTGCTCACACAAAAGTTTACAGCATGGGGCTGGGAAGGTGGCTCAGTGGTAGAGCACTTGCCTCGCATGCATGAGGCTCTGGGTTCGATTCCTCAGCACCACATACACAGAAGAAGCCAGAAGTGGTGCTGTGGCTCAAGTTGGTAGAGCGCTAGCCTTGTGCTGAAGAGCTCAGGGACAGTGCCTAGGCCCTGAGTTCAAGCTCTAGGACCAGCAAAAAAAAAAAAAAAAAAGCATCAGGCAAACAAAGGATTGGAGGAGGAAGATCATTCTAGAAAGCATAGTCGTGGTCTATGCAATAGACATCTCTCAAGCTGCTAATTGCAAAGGACAACGGCTCTGCCTAGTTGTAGCTTCATGGAGCGCTCATGGATGGGACAGAAAACAGGGAGCCCCCATTGTGAGATGTTCAGCTCACCAAAGGAGGATGCCATCTGCCAGTGACTTGAAAAGGCTATTGTCACCCGGGTCCATGGGGATGAGGTGCCGACAGTCAGGGTCATTCTCCAGGGCTTTGTTTATCCAGTTCACAAAAGCTACTTTTTCCTCCTCTGAAACGAAGAAAACCTTGATAGGAAAAAATCTATTTCCCAGAATTTAATCACCCTATAAAACTATATCTGTCAATTTCTGCTCAAAAAAAAAGTGGCTGTTAATTACATGCAACTAAAACTCCAAAGGACGCAACAAAGAAAGGGGAATTCATTCTACTTTTTCATCCAGTCTAAGAGGAGAGAGGAAGGAAGGACTAGTTTTTGCACAGGCAAAAAACATCAGGTCTGATTCCAACATCTTTCAAAGGATCTATTGCTTCAGAAATCAAATAAATCAGCAGCACACCATCAAAGGTCAAATCTTTACACACAAACACTCAGATGTAAAACTATGTATACTCATGTAAGAAGTACACCTAAATAAGGAGGAAAAAAAAAACCCTAAGATCTATGAAAATAAATGCCTGCAATCCAGCTACTTGGGAAGAAAAGGGGGATGGCAGTTCAAGGCTAGCCTAGGCAAAAAGTTACTAAGACTCTCTCCCTCCTCAACCAAGAACCTGGACATCGTGGTATATACGTGTAATCCCAGCTACAGGAAAGGTCCAAGGCTAGGCAACAAGCCCAATCCCCTATCTGAAAAAGGACTGAAGGCAGCTGGGCACTGGTGGCTCAGGCCTATAATCCTAGCTACTCAGGAGGCTGAGGTCTGAGGATCAGCCCAGGCAGGAAAATCCATGAGCCTCTTATCTCCAATTAACCAGAGTTGCATTGTGCCTCCCAGTGGTAGAGCTCTAGCCTTGAGCAGAAGAGGGCAGGGACAGTGTACAGGCCCAGAGTTCAAGCCCCGTGAACAACAACAATTTTTAAGAAAAGGGCTGAAGGGGTGGCTCAAGTGGTAGAGCACCTCTCCAGTACATGCTTGATTAGAACATCAGTATGTAATATGGCACTATGGAATGGATGGTAAGAGGCCAGTTTGGAGCAGGGGTTACCTGAGTATGAATGCTGGGTACCCTCGCTGGAAATGGAGGAAGTGCCTCCGATCGCTGTGATTCCTTCCCGCTTGTTAATTATCTTTCGGAAAGTTTTGCTGATATCCCTGCTTTTCAATTCTTGCATTAGCTAAAATGGGATAGAAATGCAATGGGTGATTAAATAATTGTAAAAAAGAAAGAAAGAAAGAAAGAAAGAAAGAAAGAAAGAAAGAAAGAAAGAAAGAAAGAAAGAAAGAAAGATAGATCTGGCCACAGGAAGGTTATCTATTTAGACTTACTCATCTGAAACAACACCAAAGGAAACATGAATCCAATATATTTGCACTTAACACAAAATGGACAAATGGTTGTACCCCAATCTCTGGGACAAGCTACAACTACACTTTAAATGAACACGTCAAAGTTGTTCTTGCCGGGAGCTGGTGGCTCACACCTGTAATCCCAGCTACTCAGGAGGCTGAGATCTGAGGATCGCAGTTCAAAGCCAGCCCGGGCAGGAAAGACCGTGAGACTCCTATCTCCAATAAACCACCAGAAAACTGGAAGTGGCGCTGTAGCTCAAGTGGTAGAGCACTCGCCTTGAGCTGAAGAGCTGAGGAACAATGCCCAAGCCCAGAGTTCAATCCCCATGACCAACCAAAAAAAAAAAATTTGTTCTTCTTCTTGATGTGCCAGGATGTTCTCTTTCCTGTATGGAGAAAAGCTAAGAAATAACTAACTACATGACAAAAATTTTAAGAAATACCTTAGTGAGGGCATTTCTCTGTTTGAGCATCCCAAATGTAGGCATATTAAAATAAACCAATCAGCTCTTGTAACACATGGAGGTATATTAAAATAAACCAATCAGCTCTTGTAACACAGGGCAGCATATTAAAATAAACCAATTAGCTCCTAGAAATAGCTTGGGCTGCTGGGAGTTCCATTTTCTAGTCACTAGTACTAGACTCTCCAGGGATTGGCAAGAATAGACTACATCCTTTCTCCCTGCAGTGGACAGCCATTTGGGTGGTTTTCAGTACAAATCTAATCTTACCGCTTCACTCTTTCTTCCTACTTCATTGGTTTCCTATTGCTCTAACAATAAAAAGTTAAACCCACTGGGCATTAATGGGCTCTGAACTGTAGCCCTAGCCATTCAGGAGGCTGAGATCTGGGGATCATGTGGTTGGAAGCCAGCCTGGGCAGGAAAGTCTATGAGATTCTTATCTCCAATGAACCACCAAAAAAGCCAGAAGTAGGGGTGTGGCTCAAGTGGTAGAGCGCAAGCCTTGAGCAAAAGAGCTCATGGACAGTGCGTAGGTCCTGAGTTCAAGTCCCAGGACTGGTACCAAAAAAAAAAGAAGAAAGAAAGAAAGGAAGAAAGAAAGAAAAAGAAAGGACAGACGACAAACCCTACATGGCCTTGCTCGTGTCTACAGCTACATGGTCTTCCTTAGAACTGGGCTGTAACCACACTGCCCCTTTCTTCTTCGTGTGAGAGGACTCACCATTTCTAAAGCCACAATGACATACTGCCACTTCTAATGTCTTCCATATTGATTCCCCTCCCCCCAGCCCCCTTTTTCCATCTAAACTTTCTTTAGATCTCAGTCTTCCCTGAGTCCTTGGGTCCTCCAGTTTCAGCTTCAACTCCATCTGCTACAAATGCTCCTATGAGCTACACAGCTGTGTCACGGCAGTGGTCTGTCCCTTTTGCACAACTCTGTCCTCCTCACCCACGGGACCTCCGTGGAAGCAGGACCCGGTCTCTCCATGCTTGCTACCTGATTCACTGCCTAGGTGTGAGTTAATGAAAAGAGAATGCAAAACCTGATAACATCGACATCATTAACTATGTATCCACTGACGGTAATGGTCAATACGCGCTGAGCTCAAATATCATGAATGACCGACAACTCCCCAAAGTTGACTTGCACTGGGCACTAGTGGCTCACGCCTGTCATCCTAGCCACTCAGGAGGCTGAGATCTGAGGATTGTGATCCAAAGTCAGCTGGGCAGGAGAGTCTGTGAGACTATCTCTAATGGACCTGCCAAAAAGCTAGAAGTGGAGGTGTGGCTGAAGTGGTAGAGCACTAGCCTTGAGCCAAAGAAGCTCAGGGACAAGCCTTGGGTTCTAGCCAATGGTAACCCCTCTGTACAATACCTGAATGATAAAAATAAAAATTATTATATTTTTAAAACATAAATAAAAATTTAAAAAAGCAGACTTCCATGCTGTGATTCTGTCCTCAGCTTTATGAGTCACGTGCAGACAGCTTCTATGAGCATTCTCCTCATGTTAAAGCGGGCTCCTTCGGGTTCCCTGGAGCCAAATCTGATCACGAGCCAGCCAGGACCAACAGTGGACCGGCCATTACTCACCGACACGAACTCTTCAAAGCTGATTTTGCCATCTTTGTTGTTGTCAGCAACCGCTAGAATTTTCTCCACGATCTCACGCACTTTGTAGCCAGGGAGAGGCAGGCTGGCTTCCTTAAACAGGTCCTGAAGTTCGTAGTCACTGACATAGCCGCTGTTGTCAATGTCTGCAAAGGCAGATACGGATGGGCCCTGTGTCACCTGTGCTGCTGGAGATCAGCCCTCAGCCAGCCTCAAGGATGGGGACACCCTTGGGTGCTTGTTTCCCCAGGGGACAGGGAGTATCTTCCTACACCTGAACTATGCAGAGCATGTGCCACACTTGATTAAAACATTCGTTTTTTAACTGCAGCTTCTCTTCACAGATTGAGGGCCGCTATATGGATTTTAACTGCATAGAATGGACAAGGCTCGGGCAAGAAACTCAGTTTGGGGAAATGACTAAGCTTGAAAGCAATAAACCTCATAGTCATCATTCTAGCTAGTAGCTAGATAGAGAAAGTACCTCAGGATTGTGATACTAGGACAGCCTGAGCAAAAATGGTCACAAAGTTCCATTTTCACAGAAAAGCCCGGGCGAGGGGGCAGGCACCTGCCTCCAGCTGTGAAAGGAAGCCCGGACAGGAGGATGGCTGCAGTGCAGACAAGCGTGGGGGGAGAGGGTAAAGAACGTCCTCCAAACAGCCAGAGCGAAAGGCTGAAGGTGTGGCTTGAGTGGTAGGTAGAGCACTTACTTAATAGGTGCAAGACCAAGTTCAAACCTCAGTACCAAAAAAGAAAGAGGGAAAGGAAGGGAGGGAGGGAGGGGAGGGGAAGGAAAGTGGAAGGAAGGAGGGAAGGAAGAAGGAAGGAAGGAAGGAGGGAGGGAAGGAAGGAAGGAAGGGAGGGAGGGAGGGAAAGAGGGAGGGTGGAAGAAATGGGGGAGAGAAATGTCACACCGTGGTCAAGGGGCACATGCACTCAGACTCTAGTAAAATGGATTGATATTTGTAAATTCCTGCAATGGATTTATAAACTAGATCTATGAAACAGATCCACGGGCCACATACTCCTTGCAGAAAGGATCTACGTGTCCTGTAAAATCCACGTAAAGCACTTTTGCCCCGCACTGCTCCTGGCAACAGCTTGTTTCGCTTTCAATAATTCATCACGTCTTCATTACGTATTTATGATACCATTCTGCCTGCTGTCATTTTGAGATTAGGTGTGCCGGCAATCTCACGGCTATATTTGGACTCTTGGCAACAAGTTTCTGGGTGTTTCCATGTGATCACCGAAATGCCCTTCCCTAGGGTTTTTCCTAGAGACTGCCTATCACTTCTTCACCCAGAATGAAGGCACCGCAGATCCTGGCTGCCCGGCGGGCACCAGAAACCGCCCCTGTGGCGTGCTGCGCCTGCAGGCTGGGGGGGTATCGCCAAGGCTGACTTAGCTCATCTGGTAACCACTGGCTTGTGTCTTAGGCTGCTTTTTCCTCTCAACAAAAGAGCTGTCATCACGGTAATTGGATTACTGATGAGGAAAGGAACTTATCTTTTGGACTCTTGAGATGGAAGTTTAGGATACTGTTTAGAATTATTAACTATTTTAATATTCCATTAAATATATTAAATATTAATTTAATCGGTCTAGCAAACATGAAGCCCTAGGTTCAAATACCAATACCACCAAAAAAAAAAAAAAAAGGATTACAGTTGGTGTGTGAAACAAAGAAAAGAGACGACTAATCCATACATTTTGGGAAGGTCCATGTAGCACTCTGCTCAGACATGTCTGTTTCCATACCTAAATGGAACAGAACATTTTAATAACTGCCCACTTTTTTTTGGTTGGAAAATTAGCACTGCATATAATACTCTATAAAATGAATTTTTAGTGATTTTTGTGTACATCCTGTATTTGTGCAATGTACTCGTGATTGTTCACAGGGAGACCTGGGAAAACTCAGAGATTTGTACAAGTCTCTCTGCTTCACAGGAAGATCTGTAAATCATGTGATTTTTTTTTCCCTTTCCTTTTTGAAGAACTTTACTTTTTAATATAAATCTTCCTTTGTAATCGTCTCTAGAAATGCATCTGACCCTGCATTTCAAGTTCATTCCTTTTGGTCATTATTCACTAGGTTCATGGGGAAAAAAAATATAAGAGCAAGAAAACTGTGATCATTAAATGTGTGGGCCCAGCAGTCTGACTCTCAGTTTTGTCACTGTTTCTTCTTGGCAGTCCTGGGGTTTGAACTCAGGGCTAAGCTCACGCTTGCTAAAGTGGTATATGCTAGAACTGCGCTGCCCATCCAGCTCTTATTTTTCAGGCTAGGGTCTCTCTTCCCACCCAGGGGCATGCCTGATCCCAGATCCGCCCTCTTTGAGACTACCTGTAACACTGGGATCACAGTCATGCACTGCTGTGCCCATTTCCTTTTTTTTGGGGGGGGGGGGTCTGGTTGTGGGGCCTGAACTCTGGGCCTGGG
>NW_012267340.1:2912840-2936508 GCF_000151885.1 Dipodomys ordii
CTCTACCACTTGAGCCACAGCGCCACTTCCGGCTTTTCTCTTTTTGCTTATGTGGTGCTGAGGAATCGAACCCAGGGCCTCATGCATGCAAGGCAAGTGCTTTATCACTGAGCCACCTTCCCAGCCCCCCATTTCCTTTCTGTGCAGAGAGCCATCGATTTTTTTCCCCCCTGCCTGTGCTGGCCGGGCCCATATTCCTGTCAATCACCTGTAGTTTGGGATGTGAGATACACACCGTTGTGCCCAGTTATGGGTTAAGAATAGTTCTCGTTGGGCTGGGAAGGTGGCTCAGTGGTAGAGCACTTGCCTTGCATGCATGAAGCCCTGGGTTCGATTCTTCAGTACCACATAAGCAGAAAAAAGCTGGAAGTGGTGCTGTGGCTCAAGTTGGTAGGGTGCTAGTAGCCTTGAGCTGAAGAGCTGAGGGATAGCCCCTAGACCCAGAGCTCAGGCCCAAGACCAGCAAAAAAAAAAAAAGAATAGTTCTTGTGAACTTTTCTGCCCTGCCTAGCCTTCAATCACAATCCTCCTGTTTTCGGCCTCCCAAGGAGCTATGATTATAGAGTAAGTAAGCTTCCAATGCCCAGCTCTGATTTATTTTCCATCACTGCCTGAGAGACAGGGTCTACAGACACAGGGCAAACTTCGGATGGGGAGGGGTACAGGGGGAGGCATCTTACCGTCTCATTACCCACTACGCTCCACTGTCCCAGGGGTCTCCTTTTGCTCATACATTTATCAACTACAGCAAGAAAAGGCTCCTGCATCCTCCCTGTTGATCAGGTTCTCAAAGCGGGGAAGGTAAAGCCTGGACATCTAGCAGGGGATGAGGATCATATTTGAAAAAAATACACAAAACTGGCAAGAGGAGAATGTCACAAAGAAGGAACACTGCATGGGTCTCAAAAGCAAAAGGAGAACAAAGAAGATACACAGCCCTTCAAACTGTACTCAAATGCTTTTACATTCTGCGTGAATTTCAGGGGAAGGAAAAAGAAAGACGTAGGATCTTCAAAAGTGAAACTCCGTTGTGAACAATTGTCCTGCATGAATTCAGACAGTATTTGTATTATTGTAGGGACAAAGGCTCAGAGGACAGAGTTCGTCTTTGTGCACAAGGAAGTGTTTCTGTAATTTTTCCCCCTGTGGATGGAGGATACCACGTGCAGCATATCCAATTACAGTGTCATTCATTAACCTAGGTTAATCTCTACAAAGAACTCAAAGTCCAGTTCACCGAGAAGTTCATGCCAGTCTTTAGTTTATCTTACAGAAAGAAAGAAGCCAATAAAACCTAGATAGGGGAAAAAAAAAGAAGAAAGGAATAAATGTGAAGGAAATTAGTAATAGTAAAAAGAAAAAAATCTTAGCTACTTAGGAGGCTGAGATATGAGGATTGTGGTTTAAAGCCAACCAGAGTAAGAAAAGACCCAGAGACTCTTATTTCCAATTAACTACAAAAAAGCCAACAATGACACTGTGGCTCAAGTGGTAGAGCGCTAGCCTTGAGCAAAAGAGCTCAGGGACAGCACCCAGGCCCTGAGTTCAATCTCCAATACAGGCACATACACAAAAAAATATACTGTTTCATTCCTGAAGAGTGATATCAATTAAAATAACGTATTTACTGTTCCTCATGCATACCGATCTTATTGAATGCTTCTTGTAGTTCCTCAAGCTCCTCCCGAGAGATGGTGGTGGCACTGTTTTCCATTCTTGGGCAGGAAAGGCTTTTTCAGGTCCTTCTTCAGATCTAGGAGAAAAAAAAAAAAAAGCAATGTCATAAAGAGAATGTTTTAAGGTAGGACACCCATGGCTCATGCCTGTCATCCCAGCTACTCAGGAGGCTGTGATCTGAGGATCGCAGTTCAAAGCCAGCCTGGGCAGGAAAAACATGAGACTCTTATCTCCAATGTACCACCAGAAAACCGGAAGTGGCGCTGTGGCTCAAAGTGGTAAAGTGCTTGCCTTGAGCTGAAGAGCTGAGGGACAGTGCCCAGACCCTGAGTTCAAGTCCTACACCCGACAAAAAGAAAGAAAGGAAGAGAACATTAAACCATGGTAACAGCCAGAGAAAGAGCATTTGGAGCTGAGCAAGAATAACTTGGGTCTCTTTGTAATGTTCTACCAGTCTACAAGGCCAATAATAACTATGAGTCAGGAAGGCTACCTTTGCTCACCCTGTGCTTATAAGGCACAAACTTTCCTCCCAGGATACAATTCTCATTTACACTCTACCCCACTATTTCGGTAAGAGAAGCCTTTCAAGTTTGAGAAAAGTCTCGCAATGACACATAGGAAGGATGAAGTCTGAAGGTCACACTTCAAAACCCTGAGTGACGTCCACAGAAAGGGGACGTTCGAGTCAGCACATCTGGAGAAACAACCCTGCCATTTCTACACGGGTTCCCCTTCTCTGCATGACATGACCCCCCACTCTTGGACCAGCGGACCTTGCTAACTCTGAGTACACAAGACAAATGAAAAGGGAAAAACAAAGATGTACAAGTAGGCTGTAAGAAAACAAGAAGGCGAGGTTGGGATATGTAGTGAACTGCGGGAGAAAAACGTTTCCCAAAGAACATTAAGATAACCCATGATCTCACTACCTAGAAAGATCACTTCATAACCTTCTGATATCGTCTTCTGGTGGGTACATTTCAGGGAGGGAGGTGAAAAGGAAGAACATTATATAACTTTTTCTTTTTTTAATTCTTTTTTTCCCACCCCTTTGGTGCCAGTATTGGGGCTTGAACTGAAGACCTGGCTTGAATGTAGCTTTCCCATTGAAGGCTTGGTACCGTACCACTTGAGCCATAGCTCCACTCGTGTGGCATTTTGGTGGTTAACTGGAGACAGTTTCCTGAAGTTTCTTACTGGTTTCAAATGATGATCCTCAGATCTCTGCTTCCTGAGCGGCTGGGATTACAGGTGTGGCCCACAGTGCCTAGCCTTAGCAGGATTTTTAAGGACAACCCCATAGGTCAGAAAAAACTTCTGTTTCTGTCATCGTTTTCTTTGTAAGCTTTGTGGCAGTGGTTACCTTGCCTGTCCTTGCCCCTGCTCACGACCGGTTTTTTCTCTTTCTTGCTGCAAGTTTTAAAAATAGTGGTCCATTTTAGCATTGACGTTACACAGAAAGGCTGTAAATTAACAGTTCTGGTATTGACCTTGCATTTGAAATGAGAAAAATAAGACTAGGACTTTATTCTTTGGCCATGCCTATTCAAATGTATGGAATTCATTAACCTAAAATGATTTTATTTTCCTATAAATGGGCAGAATCAATATGGAAACTTGTTGAATAGAGCAATTTACCCATAATACTTTGTAAAAAAGAGAAAGTCCTCGACGACACTTTTTTTTCTAGAGGGTTCTAAGGTATTTCCGCTGGTTGGTAACTCTGCAGATGTCTGGGTCCTCTCCCCTTCTTTGCAAATCACTTTTTTATTGGGGGGGGAGGTAACAATCCTGGGGCTTGAACTCAGGGCCTAGGTGCTGTCCCTGAGCAACTTTGCTCAAAGTTAGTGCTCTACCACTTGAGCCACAGCTTCACTCTGGCTTGTCTGGTGGTTCATTGGAGATAAGAGTCTCAAAGATTTTCCTGCCAAGATTGGCTTTCAACCATGTTCCTCATATCTCAGCCTCCTGAATTGCTAGGACTACAGGTGTGAGCCACCAGCTTCTGCCTTGCAAATCACTCTTCTCTCCCATCACCACCCTTCCTTTTTTTACTATGCTACTTCCTATTTTTTTACTCTCCATTACAAATTTAAAAGATGGCAAGGTCCTGGAATCAATCGATCTGTGAAAAAAAAGAACTAAGTAACATAATTTAACTGAAGTGTTCCTAGGCATTTAAAAGAAAACCTGGAAAATGTTTTTATCTATCTATGAGGGTGTGGCTCAAGGGACAGAGCACCTGTGCCTAGCAAGTACACAGCCCTGAATTCAAAGCCTAGTAGAGCCAGAAATACAGAAAAAGAGAACCCAAGCTGGGCACCGGTGGCTCACGCCTGTCACCCTAGCTACTCAGGAGGCTGAGATCTGAGGATCATGGTTCAAAGCCAGCCCGGGGAAGAAAGTCCATGAGGCTCTTATCTGCAATGAACCACCAGAAAAGCCAGAGTGAAGCTTTGGCTCAAATGGTAGAGTACTAACCTTGAGCAAAAGTTCCTACATTGTCACAACCACGTTTCTCCACTCACTGCCCCATCTACTATTTATTCACCATCTCACTGAGATCTAGTGACTGGGCTGAGCAGGAAAAGCACCAAGTATAGTATAGATAGATAGATAGACAGACAGACTGACCAACCGACAGAGAGACTATAGACAGATAGAGATAGATAGACACAATAAAGAGTGGCAGTTCTGGGACTTGAACTCAGGGCCTATGTGCTGTCTCTGAGCTTCTTTTGCTCAAGGCTAGCACTCTACCACTTGAGCCACAGTGCCCCTTCTGGCTTTTTTTGTGTATGTGGTACTAAGGAATCGAACCTAGGACTGTTGAGGCAAAACACAAGTTAGCCACTTATGGGAAGGGACCACCCCAGTTACTGGAGAATGGACAGGTTGGTCAAGTTCCTGGCAAAAGCAGCTGTAGGGTCATAAACAGTTTAAAAATATAGTGTTGCCTACATCCTATGGTTAGTCTTCTGTATCCCAACCAATGATCTGCTTTCTATGTATGATTTAACCAATTCTGTAATCACTAAGGAAAGCCCCTACCCTTACTGGAAATGATTATGCCCTTAACCAATGAGCCTACCCTGAAACTTGCCCGCTGACCAATTATGTAGAAGCCTGCAAGCCTTAAGCCAATCGTGTAACTGCTAGGATGGAAACCCCCTCCTCTTGCTGGAAACTTTGTAAGAACCCTGCTGAACATGTGGCTGGGACTCTCAACTCTGACCTGCTGTGTCGATGACGATTTTGAGTCCAGGCTCAAGCTTGCAATAAACGACTCTCGTGTACTTGCAATGGATTTGGCTCCTTGGTGTCTTTGGGGGTCTGCAGCCTAGCACAACAGGACTTCATGCATGCTAGGCAAGCGCTCTACCACTGAGCCCTATTCCCAGCCCCCCTTTTTTTTTTTTAACTCACCTGCTAATTGCTGGCCTTCCTTCTGAATCTCTCAAAATAATTTGTGTCAACTTTTTTCCTAACCCTTTTCTAATGGGGTTCATAACCCAGCCCCCCCATCCTCCCTCACTGAACCCTCTAAGTTCTGGTGCTGTCCCAACACTAGATGAACAAGGAAATGTGGCAGAGCAGAGGGCGTAGGAGGCCATCATCCTCTATGGAAATGATGTGAATTGTTTTACGGTACATTTTGGAGGGTGTCTGGAAAGCCCTTTGTTCCTGTGTTCTGTCTTATGTGTTACTGAGTCACAGGAAATCACACCATAGGGAGGTAGTGGCTCCACGGTAATTGCCTGAGGTGCGGAGTTTCTTGGAATGCACGGTTCAGTAGCAACATGAAATAGTATCTGGAGGGGACCGGAAGGGTTCTTTCTAGCCCAGAATTCCAACACCCGGAGTCACTGCAACCTGAGTGACACTCCCACTGGAGAAGCTTTAAGAGCCTGGGCAGGGACAAGGCTTGAACTTTCGCCGCCAAAGCACACACTGGCTTAAACTTGAAGTGTTTCATTCTTTGCTCAGATACATCTAAAAGGTATTTTCAGGAGCTGAGAATTCTCAGGCATGTTGTTTTGTAAGCTGCACGATATGACTCTCTAACCTGTTGGGTTTGTTTTTTCCCCCCTTCCAGATTGTTTTGGCTCTTCAAGGTCCCTTTTAATTCTGTCTGAATTTGAAACATGTTTTTTTTTCAATTTCTGAAGAAAAAAAAAAGTATCCTAGAACCATTATTGATCTTTGTCCTCCAATGAAATTAAATTATTTTGAAAAGAGTTTGGTCCTTTTCGGTATTGCTCTTTAGCTTTGTTAGGCATGTCCAGAGGGACATTTAGCCTAGGGCAGTGGTTTTCAGCCAGGGGAAAAAAATCTGGCAATGTTCAAAGCCTTTTTGTTTTTTAGTCGGTATAGGGCTTGAACTCAGGGCCTGAGTACTGTCCCTGAGCTCTTTCTGGCTCAAGATTAGCGTTCTACCATTTTGAGCCACAGCTCCCCTTCCAGTTTTCTGGTGGTTAACTGGAGATAACTGAACCACAATCCTCCGATCTCAGCCTCCTGAGTAGCTAGGATTACAGAGGGGAGCTACCAGTACGTGGCTCTTTAAAAAAAAATTATTATTTTTAAGGTGTTGTATAGAGGAGTGCCATTTCTTCAGTCAGGTAATGAGTACATTTCATTTTTTAGACAATGTCACCCCTTACTTGGTTTCCTCCTCCAGGACACTGGTGCTGTAATCCTGGCTACTTGGGAGGCAGAGACAAGAGTACCGCAGTTCAAGACCAGCTGAGACACAAGGAAAAAAAAAAAAAAACACTATCAAGATCCTGTCTCACCGAATATGCCAGACAGAGGAGGTGAGTTTTGTCAGTGTGCGCTGGAATGCATGCAAATGTAACAACGAAGACTTCCTTTGCATAGCTAATGCATGCCAGAAGAATGGATAGGAGGGAGGGAGGGGAGGTGGGAGGGAAGGAGGGAGGGAAGAAAAACCAGACACCCAGCTCTGCAGAAGGCAGGGGTTAGGAGGATCACGGTCCAAGGCCAGCCTGGGCAAAAGTGTGAGACCTTGGCTGCAAAATAAATAAAAAGTGCTGTGGGCGTGGTTCAGGTGACCGAACACTTGCCTGGCAGGTGCAAGGCCTGAGTTCAAACCTGGGCACTGAGAATAAAATAAAGGAAGAGAGGAAAGGTGGAGAGAAAGGGAGGGACAGGAAAGGAAGAAAAGCACCTAAGGCCAAACACCGAGCTGCAGAGATGTCCTTATTACAGAGAACGGTGAATCGCAGCATTTCTCTAGCACTGAAGTGAGGAATCTATGGGAGAGTTCATTATCACCACGGCTAAGACTCCATCCTCCTCTACCGCCTCTACCGCATGACCCACACATTTGTTGGCTTCCAGGCTGGCTGGTAGGATCAGGCATTATTCCTGGTGTGGTGTGAGTGACCAAGCACATTGTTTCTAATCCTTCCAGAAAGTTCTTTCCCAGGTCTCTGGGTGGGTTTGTTCACACAAGTGCTAATCAGAGCTCCACCTATTATGGAAGTGATTACCAGCGCCTAGCACATCCAGTCTTCTTGTAGTAGATTTAAAGTTTCAGGGCTTGTCCCATGTCAGTAGCTCACGCCTGTCATCCTAGCTACTCCAGGAGGCTGAGATCTGAGGATGGCGGTTCGAAGCCAGCTGGGCAGGAAAGTCCATTAAGACTCTTTCTTCAATTAATCACAGAAAATGCTGGAAGTGTTGTGGCTCAAGTGGTAGAGTGCTTGCTAGCCTTGAGCATGGAAAGGAGTCCATGGCACCCAGGCCCACAGTTCAAGCCCCAGGACCGGGAAAAAAAAATTAAAAAGTTCCAGCGTTTGCATTCTATGATCCATTTTGATTTTGTACAAGTTGAGATGATCTCCTGCACGTGAATAATTGGATTTGCCAGCACCGTGTATGCAAGAGGCTGTCTTTTCTCCAGTGACTATTTCGGCCCAATTTAAACATGGAATTTGCTGGTGTTTCATTGGCACCTTCCACATGAAGCATAATAGCAATGCTATGCACCTTACTGAACCTGCGTTTGGACTGTGATCAGTCACACACAGTTGAATTATCTTTCCTTTAAAGGATGTTCAAATTAGACCCTGGGAGTGGTATATGCACAACACGTTTTCCCCTAATCGGGGTACTAAGCAATTTTAACAGCTAAGGTAACAGGACGTCGCCACCATTTGTGTCTAACGGCTGGTGACAGTCCCTGGTCAGTCCCCTGGGATGTCTGAACACATTTGAAAGGAAAGAAAAAGACAGGAACCTCGATTCTAACAGAAGAACAGGGTCAGAAGTAGGCAGATTTTTTTTTTAATAATTCTTTGTGTCATTCCACATCAGAAATTCTGAGATTCAGCCAGGGCACTGGTGGCTCATGCATATAATCCTGGCTACTCAGGAGGCTGAGATCTGAGGATCGCGGCTCAAGATCAACCCAGGTAGGAGAATCTTTGAGACTCTTATCTCCAATGAACCGTCTAATTAGCCAGAAGTGGACCTATGGCTCAAATTGGTAGAGTGCTACACCTGAGCAAAAGAAGCTCAGGGGCAGCACCCAGGCCCTGAGATCAAGCCCCAGGACTGATACAAGCAAACCAAAAATGTCAACTGGAATCTCAACTGACATTTAGATTGGGGGGCGGGGAGGGGGAAATCCTAGGCCAGCAGCACTTGGTGGAATATTCTAGAGTTTGAGCTACTTGGCTGGGCAGGGTGCACTCATCCCTGGGGGTTACCCTGGCCTCCGTAGCTCGCGTTACCGGACCCTTAGCAACATCCGCATTTGCAGCCCTGACTTTTGTAAATGCCTACAAAAGCCCACGTCATTAATAACATCTGTAGCTATGCACAGTAACACGGTAAGCGACTCCAGTATCAAGCTCCAGGCTCCGGGCTGCAAGCTGATATCCACGGAGGCTCATAAAGGAATATTATCTCTGGGCTCTGCTGAAACACAATGGAGGCTCTGGTTGCCTGTCAGGAGCTCAAGGGGACCACCTTTGTTGGACTCCAGGGCCTGGTTCAAAGCCAAGGAAGTTTTTTGTTTGTTGCTTTTTTAAACTGTGGGATTTTTCTACGGCCTCCACTTGCCAGGACTAACTGGTCCGAATGTGTTGTTTTTGTTTCTTTGGGCATGACTCCTGCAAATGAATTTAGAGGGTACATGGACGCCCAAAGAAGACACCCCGTCCTAACTCTCTGCTTGGCTGACAGAAGGTGGATCATGCACAAAGGCAGCACTGAGCTTGTTAGAAGCTGGCCCAGTCTAAGAAAATGCAGGAGCCCTTCTTTCTTGCCCCAAAGATCTCTTCAAGTTGCCTGTGATATCGGATGCCAAGTTTCCTTGACATGCATCATTCAAAAGCTTCTTAGCTCTACCTGGGCCTTGGCAACTGCTCGTTTTCTGCTTTACCAAGAAAATAGTGAGAAGGACAGTAGTCAGGGAGGCTGGCGCTGAGGAGGGCGAGGGCAGACTTGGAGTCTCACTTAGAAACTATGAAAATTGCTGCAAGGAGGTGAGCCGAGCAGGCGTGTGTCATTGATAAAGGAAACTTCTGGAAGATGTAAGTTCTGCCCCCAAATTCGGCAAAACAGTGGAAGAGAGCTTTAATTACACAAGGAAGATGCCCCTATGACACTATTAGGCCACACAAGTGGAGAAGAATAAAAATAATGCTGAAGAATGTCTTGCAATTCAGAAAGATGATTCTCTCTCCAAATGCTTGGCTGTAACCTTGTCACACAGAACACCTATGATAAATAACTATTGTGTAGGAAGTGTACTGATTACCTACTCATGTAACTGTAACCCTCTGTATAGTATATTTACAATAAAAAAATAAAAAATAAAATAACTTTTGTGATTTAAATATATACACATATTTGTGTATATTCCATATATATATATACATATTCTGGATACAGAGGTAGATACCCTGTGGAATTGCTTTAGAAGTAAAAATGTTTCTCTGTGATTAAACTACATAGTAGATGTATAAACAAAGCAACAGTACACACATGCATGCACACACGCACACATCTACATGTTCCACGTAACATAGTAAAAACTGTATTCAATCACCAGCATTTCCCAAATAATGTATATCCATGGTTGATAAGAAAATCAGGGTCCAAGCCAGGTACCAGTGGCTCACACCTGTCATCCTAGCTACTCAGGAGGCTGAGATCTGAGGATCCTGGTTTAAAGCCAGCCAGGAAAGGAAAGTCCATGAAACTCTTACCTCCAATGAATGACCAGAAAACCAGAAGAGGAGCTGTGGCTCAAAGTGACAGAGTGCTATCCTTGAGCACAAAACTCAGGGACAGCGCCCAGCCCCTGAGTTCAAGCCCGACAACCAACAACAACAACAAGAAAGAAAGAAAGAAAGAAAGAAAGAAAGAAAGAAAGAAAGAAAGAAAGAAAGAAAATCAAAGTCTAGCCAGTGCTGGTGGCTCACGCCTATAATCCTAGCTACTCAGGAGGCTAAGATCTAAAGATCACAGTCTGAAGCCAGCCTGGGCAGAGAAGTCCATGAGACTCTTATCTCCAATTATAGAAACTACCAAAGAGCCAGAAGTAGAACTGTGGCTCAAGTAGTAGAGAGCTAACCTTGAGCTAGACCTAAGGCCTGAGTTCAGGCTCCAGGACTAGAACAAAACAACATAAATAAATAAAAGTCTAATGAAGAATTAATGAGTTGAAGTTTTGGGTTTTTTTTTTTTTGCCCAACCCTGAATAAACCAGAACTTCCTTTCTGATCTCACAAGTAGTGCCAGTGGGAAAGAAATTCCTTCAAGCCAAGGGAAAGGAGGAGTTCTGAATCCTGCGGCCCTGAACTTGAGGTTGCTCTGATCCTTCAAAGCCACCGGCAGCTCATACAAGAAGGCATTCCACTGGAAGTACCAAGAGGCCGTGTCCCTAGTTGACCAGTTGTGCAGAGCTAGCTCCAGAAGCTGCCACAAGGCTGCTGCCAGGGGCTCAGGGAAAGAGCAATGTACCTGCTGCTGCTGCTGCTGCTGGCTTGTCTCTGGCTTTGGCAGGGAGCCAGAGAAACAACGGAAAGGATGGAAAACTCAGTTTCCCTATGCAGGGCTGGGTCTCCCTCTGGGAAGCAGCAGCCAGCTCCAAGGGTTGGAGCTCGAGGGTTCGGCTGCCACAGCAGTGCTAATCTCCAAAGAATGCTGTCAGGAGAAAAGGCCAATCTGAAACCTGGGTGTGATTTGGAATTATAAAAAAAGATGATAATCAAAGGGCAAAAATGTAGATGTCATCATTCTTTCGATCAGATTAGAGCGAGTATCCTTAAAGAGAGGGTGACACTTGTCTTCTAAAGATTTCATTCAAGCAGGTTTTCTTCCTAGGAAATAGGGGTATGCTAGGAGCTCCCCGTATGTGTGCATGTGTGGGGGGGGGTGCGTGCGCACACACGCATGTGCCAGTCCTGGGACTTGAACTCCAAGAGCTTCTTTTGCTCAAGGCCAGCATTCTACCACAGCTCTGCTTATGGCTTTTTTGGTTTTTGGTAGTTTAGTGGAGATAAGAGTCTCAAAGACACTCCTGCCCAGGCTGGCTTCAAATCACCATCTTCAGATCTTGGCCTCCTGAATAGCTAGGATGACGGGCATAAACCACCGGCATCCAGCTCCTGTATTATTTTTATTTTTTATTTTTTTGGGTTTGGTCGTGGGGCCTGAACTCTGGGCCTGGGCGCTGTCCCTCAGCTCTTCAGCTCAATGCTAGCACTCTACCAATTGAGCCACAGCGCCACTTCTGATTTTTTTTCTTTTTGCTTATGTGGTGCTGAGGAATCGAACCCAGGGCCTCATGCATGCAAGGCAAGCGCTCTACCACTGAGCCAGCTTCCCAGCCCTCCCATATTATTTTTATGAAGATTCCATTGTTACTTTCATGTCAAATGACAATGCTGTTTCCATCATGCCAAAAAAAAAAAAAAGACACTTTTAAGCAATTAAGCATACCTGAGGTGCCTAGAAAGAATTAGAGAATGTTATGCTAAAAAAATACATAATAAGGGCTGGGAAGGTGGCTCAGTGGTAGAGCACTTGCCTTGCATGCCTGAGGCCCTTGGTTCAATTCCTCAGCACCACATAAGCAAAAAGAAAAAAGCCGGAAGTGGCGCTGTGGCTCAAGTGGTAGAGTGCTAGCCTTGAGCTGAAGAGCTGAGGGACAGCGCCCAGGCCCAGAGTTCAGGCCCCATGACCGGACCTCCCCCCAAAGAAAAACCATAATAAAAGAAATGAGTTCTATATGAGACTGAGTGTTTTTATTCCCTGGGCTAATTTCAAGAAAATTTGTTGTTGTTGTTGTTGTGCTGTTGTTGTTGGCCATGGGTCTGAACTCTGGGCTTGGGCACTGTCAGCTCTTCAGCTCCAGGTGAGCACTCTACCATGTGAGCTACAGCTCCACTTCTGGCTTTTTTCTGTGTATGTGGTGCTGAGGAATGGAACCCAGGGCCTTGTGCATGACAGGTAAGCGCTCTACCCCTGAGCCAGCTTCCCAGCCCCCAAGCAAAGATTTTTTTTTTTAAACCAACTAATTGGCAGCACTGTATCAAATTCTGTGGATTAAAGCAAGAACAAAGGATCCACTACAAACCATACCCCGCTTCCCCAGAGGGGCTGGTCCCCGAAGAGGAACTACCCGGCCATCCTTACAACATCTCCATAAAAGCAAAGAAGGGGTGTCACCGCGCTGCTTCACAAAGTGAAAAGAAAAGTTAAGGTCAAAGTTAGGGACCAGGGGAAACCAGAAAGTGCACAGCAGACGATCTTATTTATGTGGAATTCTAGAAAATAGAAACTAATCAATGGTGCCTAAGGGCCGATCAATGGTAGGCTGGAGCCCAGGGACCAGGCAAGGAACAGCCTGTCCCCTTGAAGGACAAGAGTCAACCTTTCGGGTGGTGATCTACCAGTCTACTGTGATTATTTTATGGGTGGGAGCAGCTGTCGAAACATGACTAATGGTCTGCTGTGTAATACCCACATTATAATCATCTGAGATACCTAGATCATAATAAATGCGGAAAATACACACATTATTTAAATATTTAAAGAGTTCCTGGCTACCTAGCAGGCAGAGCTCAGGAAGATCATTCACACAGAGATCAGGAAGGTCAGCTCAGGTAAAAACTTAAAAACAAAACAAAGCTCACCTCCCCCAATAGCTGGGTGTGAAGTTAGGAGCCTATCACCTAAGCTGGGAAAGGAAGAGTAAATAGGAGGATTAATGTCCAGGCCAAGTGGGCAAAAAGCATGACCTTATTCAAAGAATAACCTGAGCAAATGGGCTGAGGGGTTGTGGCTCAAGTGGTAGAGTGGCTGGTCCCGCAAGTGAAAGGCCCTGAGTTCAATTCCCAGTCATGGAGAGAGGGGACATCTGTAGCAACATTGTTCATCCCAACCAGAAGAGAAAGGGCTGTGCCCATCAAGTGACAAACGGAGTATTGGACACGGGACTCGGTGCCTTACACTTGCAAGGCAGGAAGGAGCTCTACTACTTGAGCCACGCCTCCTGCCCTCCTTTTGCCTAGACTATTTCCACGGTAGGGCTGTATGTGAGGCCTGGCCTGGCCTGGTCTTCCATCCTCCTCTTTGTACTTTCGGTGTGTTGCTGGGGATGATCGTTTCGTGCCACTGTGTGCGGCCATGATGCTTCCCCCGTAGCTGGAATGGCAGGTGTACCCCATGACGCCCAGCCATTCGTTTGAGATGGAGTCTCCTGAACAGCTGTTTTGTTTTACTTTTGTGGCCCAGGCTAGCCTGAAACCACATCCTCTGTTCTTCATCTCCAAAGCAGTTAGGGTTACAGGCCTGAGCCACTGCATCCGAATGATAAATACATTTTTGTTAATGCATATATCCTCAAAATGGACTATTAAGGCCACAAAAAAATAAATATGGATGTATTCTAGAACATGAGGAATTTTGAAAATATCACGTGAAATAAGCTGACCACAACAAGGCCACAAATGACATTTCTTTGAAATGTCAAGAGTGGGCAGTTTTAGCGGGGCTCAGGAGTTGCTATTTGTAATACCAGCCATGCAGGGGTTGGGGAAGATGTTGTTTCAAAGCCAGCCTGGGACAGAGGTTTCCAAGACCCCATATATCAACTAATAATAATCAAAAAAGATGGGTATATTGGTTCATACTTGTCATCCCAACTACAGGAGAATGGTATATTAGGCCAGCTCTAGTTAAAAAAAAAAAAAGCAAGACCTCATTGTAAAAATAAGTA
Organism: Dipodomys ordii; assembly: GCF_000151885.1. Lineage (NCBI taxonomy): Eukaryota > Metazoa > Chordata > Mammalia > Rodentia > Heteromyidae > Dipodomys > Dipodomys ordii. The sequence continues at coordinate 2,926,783 of NW_012267340.1, forward strand.
AATCAAAAAGAGCTGGGAGCTGGGAATCTGGCTCAGTGGTAGCGTGCTCGCCTAGCATGCAGGAAGCCCTGGGTTCGATTCCTCAGTACCACATACACAGAAAAAGCCAGAAGTGGAGCTGTGGCTCAAGTGGTAAAGCACTAGCCTTGAGCAAATGAAAGCTCAAGGACAGTGCCCAGGAGCTGAGTTCAAGAACAAGGACTGTCCAAAATAAAAAAGAGCTAAGGACATGGTTCAAGTATTTGTACTTAAGCCTGTGGAGGAAGGACAAGGCCCTGAGTTCAAACGCCAGTACCACCAAGAATAAATAACTGCTATCAAGAAAACAGTGCAGGCTGTGGTCTAAGACCCACAGCGGACAGCACTAAACCTATATATATCTCCATGCTTTTCCTGTACATACATACCAATGACAGGATACAAGCTACAAATTAGGCACGGTAAGAGGTGAACAGCCATAACCAACATAATGAAATCATTATGACAGGCCATCACGGAAGCTGCGTGAGCGTGGTCTCTCCCTGTCACCACCTCTGCCCATGGGACAGGGCAGAGCTGAGACAGGAATGGGCGAGGTACAGCAAGGTGAGCTGACCACTGAAGCCCAAGAAGCCTCCGTTGAGCAGCACACGAGGAGTCGCCTTGGTTATCGGACTGACTGCCACTCTTCGATGCGTTTGGGCTCAAGGTGATGTTCTGAGTGATGTGCAACTTAACACTCAGCACCTATCTCTGACATTTGCCTCTTCGCAGTTTTGTAAAAACAAGGCCCCCTGCGCCCGCCCCCTCCCCACCCCCATGGATCATGCAGCTCATGCCTGTAACCCTAGCTATTTGGGAGGCTGAGCTCTGAGGATGGAAGTTTGAAGCCAGCCCAGGCAGGAAAGTCTATGAGACTCTGATCTCTAATTAACCACCAAAAAAGCTGGAAATGGAGCTGTGGCTCAAGTGGCAGAGTGCGAGCCTTTAGTGAAAAAGCTAAGGGACAGTGCCCAGGCCCTGAGTTTAAGCCCCAAGACTGGCGCGCGCGCACGCACGCACACACACACGCACGCACGCACGCACGCACGCACGCACGCACACACACACACACACACACACACACACACACACTTTCAAATTTCCCCCCTCTGAGCCAGAAAAAAAAAAAGAAGAAGAAGAAAATAATCAGTGGTTGGAGAAGCACCAGTTTCCTACAGCAGAGACCCTGTGTCTGTCTTGGCTATTACTGTAATCCCAATGCTAAACCCTGATCTTTTTTTTGTCTGTAAGCCCCAGTCTTGGGACTTGAACTCAGGGTCTGGGCGCTGTCCCTGAGCTTCTTTTTGCTCGAGGCTAGCACTCTACCACTTGAGCCACGTGCCACTCTGGCTCTTTCTGACCAGTTTAATGGAGATAAGTCTCAAAGACTTTCCTGCCCTGTGTGGCTTTGAACCATGATCCTCATATCTCAGCCTCCTGAGTACCTAGGATTATAGGTGTGAGTTGCCGAGCCTGGCTTAACCCTGACCTTTTTTTTTTCTTTCTTTTCAAGCATTGGAACGAGAACACACAGGGATGAGCTCTATCTCTGCTATTTCCAAGTTAAGGGGCCATAGGCAGGCAAGTCAATCTGGAAGTCTTGGCCACGTAGTGGCGAAAAGCAGCAAGGTGGAGTCCCTCAGTCCCTTCCTGCTTCTCCTCCAGGCTCTGCTTTCCTATTCCCTCTCCAGTCTAATCATCAAAAGTTCCTTCCTTACAGGGAGAGCCGTCACAGGCTTGGACTCTCCAACCTCGGCTGAGGGCTGAGGCCACAGGCTATGGACTGCAGATAGCTGCGCTCTCCAATGCCCCGACGCTCTGATGCTTGCTCGCTCGGCTGGACTAAGTGTGCAGAGGTGTTTGCTTTTGTGAGGTTTTTTGGTCAGATTATCTTTCCCACAGATAGTAATCTTTGTTTTACCAAGACTGTCTGCAAATAATAAACAGGATCCAGGAAAGGGCTGTTGCTGTTGCCTTTCCAAAATTAGTTCACTCTCATGACTACTTTTGCTTTAAAAAATAATAGTAATAACAACCTTGACCTCACGGCCTAGGCACTGTCCCTGAGCTTCTTTTGCTCCAGGCTGGCTCTCTACCCCTTGAGCCTCACTTCTGGCTTTTTGATGGTTCACTGGAGATCAGGGTTCCCAAGGGGCTTTCCTCTCTGGGCTGCCTTGAACTCTGATCCTCAGATCTCAGCCCCCTGAGTAGCTGGGATGAAGGCGTGAGCCCCTGGGTACCAGGCTCATCCCTGTGGATTTTGTGAGCTGTGTTTCATGACTGGCACCTTGAGGAACTGATAGTTCTTAACTCGGTGAGAACTAGGACCCCGTTGGCTTCGCGCTGAGGACCCACAGCTGTCCTGGGAGCTAGGTGGGAAGAAAACAGAAGGCAGGGAGCTTCATCAGAATAGAATTCCCAGAGACCTCTCCACTGAGCCTGAGATTTTCCTGGTTGGTTCTGGAAGGTTAGAAACCCTACACTTGAAATCAGACTAAAGCTTCAATGATATACTTTCTTGGTATTATCTGTACCCCCCAGCGCCCCCCAAACCTCCTCTTCCCCCAATTACCAAAGACTCATACTAAAACCCTCAGCAGACTCATCTGTCAAACCTCAAAATTCTAGTTTGCATGGATTTGCATCAGGAAACAAGATATTTATCACCCAGGACCAACCCAAAGAAAGAACGTTGTGGCCATGGTGTTTCAGATGACAGAGTAGAATGACCCAGACGGGTGGCGGCGCCTGCCAAGGGCCTTGCCCCTTTGGGTCCGTTCCCGACTCGCTTTTCTTTGATGTCAACCATGTGATCTGCATTCTGAGACCAACCTCTGATGCAGCCTGTACGTTCTGGGGTTCCAATTGCTCGGATTACTGTTGGTTTGAGGCCCCGGGGCTGCCTGCGTCCACCTGGGGTCTGACCCCTGGGATCTGAGCAGACGGTGGAGGAAAGGTCAGGTACACTGTGGAGATCGAAGCTTGCCTTCACCCTAAGAGCCCCAAGAGAGTAGCGGCGACTGGAGCGGAGCCGTCGAGCCCTGGACCCACCTCTTCCCCCCACCCCAGATACCAGGGCAACTGAGATAGAAGGGGCAGCCCTCGAGCACTGCAGGTGGGCTGTCGATTTCTGGCCTTTCTCTCCCTCTTCTCCCCCTGCGCCCCCCCCCCGGGTCCTGTTCCCTGGGCTTTTGTTGTTTTGGGTCAGCCCTGGGGCTTGAACTTGGGGCCTGGGTGCTGAGCTTTCATGCTCAAGGCTAGCACTCCACCATTTGAGCCACAGCTCCATTTCTGGATTTTTCTGTGAGTAGTTAGGATTATAAAAGTGGCCCCCTCGAGTATTTTGAGTCAACCATACTGCCAAGCCCTGGCTTTCTATCATAAAGAAGCATATGCCACACACACACACACACACACACACACACACACACACACACACACCTTCAAAAACAAAAGACCATCCTTCCTCTTTTATGTGTGTTCAGCTGAGGTCATTAGCAGGAGGCAAGGTCTCCGTGCCATGAGCTATCAATCAAATATTCTTATGGTTTTACAACTGTGAGCTGCTCAGAAAAATTCAATCATAAAACCTTAGTCTATTATAAAGTTGAAAGTCCTTTAGCCAGCTGTACTTTATGAACAAAGCTATCTCTAGTGCTCCTAGAGAGCATTTTCTGATTTTAAAAAATGCATGCCTTATAAAAAGAGGATGCCAGGTGCTAGTAGCGCACGCCTGTCATCCTAGCTACTCAGGAGGCTGAGACGTGAGGATCGCAGTTCAGAGCCAGCCCGGGCAGGAAAGTCCATGAGACTCGGATCTTCAATGAACTTCCAAAAAAAAGTGTTAGCTGTGGTTCAAGTAGTAGAGCACCAGCCTTGAGCAAAAAAGCTAAGGGATAGTGCCCAGGCCCTGAGTTCAAGCCTAATACCAGCACAGAAAGAGAAAGAGAAACAGACAGAGAGAGACAGAGACAGATACAGAGAAATAGAGACAGGGAGATAGAGACAGAGAGACAGAGACACAGACAGACAGAGTGTTAGAGACACTTTCCTAATAATTTAACCCTTCATCCTATCTACTCACCATTTTAATAAAATGCCATTTGTCTTTGTAGAAACCACATGACAGGGTACATGCATGAGACACAGAACACACATGCATGCACACTCATACACACACACACACGAGTCAAATCAGCCAACTAGAAAAGAAATAATATGAAGAAAGACACACAGCCTCAAGCTTCTGATGACCCGGTAGCCAAGTTCCCAACAGTCAAAGCTGTGTAATCATTTTATTACCCACGCAACACAAAAGCCTCCTTTCTCTCTGCAGATGCCATCACACACACACACCCATCCACCATGAACATACTCCTTCAGAACTCAATGCCAAAAGGAGCTTCAGGATGTAATGAACAGAAGGTGTAGGCCCCACACTGACCGCACAGGGGAGGGGTGAAGCAAACAAAGAATGTTGCCAGGTACAGCAGCTCACACCTGTAATCCCAACTACTCAAGAGCTATTGAAATCTGAGGACTGTAGTTTGAAGCCAACCTGGCAGGAGAGTCCGTGAGACTCATTTCCAGTTAACCCACCAAAAAGTCAGCTGTGGAGGTATGACTCGAGCTGTAGAGTGCTAGCCCGGAGCAAAGAAACCTCCAAGAATCCAAGGCCTAGGATCGGCACCAGAAGTAAGAATGTCTTCGAGGTTGAGCAGCACAAGTGGACTGACTCTTCACCAGGAGAGGGGCTTGCACCCCTTGCCAACTCCCTAAACCATTCTGACCATCAAGTCTTGGGCCTGGCCCCGGGTGTGGACATCCCGTGACCCCCGGGGGGTAGGGGTGGGGTGGGAATCCACGGTGTGGCCACACCGCCCCGCACTGCTTTCAGAACCCTGCCATTTTCTAGAGCCCTCACCGTGGACGAGGTGTGTTCAGATGTGGGTGCTCCCCGGGAATTGAGGGGCCACAGTTCAAAGGCCTCAGGTCCGGGATAGGGTCCCCCCCAAGAATCCAGCAAGGCACAAAAGTGGACTCTAAAGATCACCCCAGGGGAGGGGAAAATGACTTCCAAATCTCCAGAGGTACCCCACCCCATCACGCGCCCACCCCTACACCCCAACAGAACCAAGGCCCACACCTAACAACTGCTATCTTTAACTTTATCTGGGCATCTAGGAATGTTTCAAAGGGAAAGGAGAGAAAGCAATTACAAAATTGAACAAAAAAAAAGGGGGGGGGACATCCTTATGGGTTTTTTTTTGTCGGTCGTGGGGCCTGAACTCTGGGCCTGGGCGCTGACCCTCAGCTCTTCAGCTCAAGGCGAGTGCTCTTCCACTTGAGCCACAGCGCCACTTCTGGCTTTTTCTGCTTATGGGGTGCTGAGGAATCGAACCCAGGGCCTCATGCATGCGAGGCAAGCGCTCTACACTGAGCCACCTTCCCAGCCCCCTTTACAGTTTTGTTTTGTAGATCAAAGTCTGGCTCCTAGATTTTCACAAGTTTTCCAAACTAACACAGTGTGGGTTATTTCATAAGCGGGGAGTCAGATCTCAGCTCTCTCACGAGTCCACCAGCCGGCTGTCTTTCAGATGGACTTTTTTTCCCTCTAAGCTTTAACTTTCCCACTTGTCCTATGAGGGTGCTCTATAAAGAAGCTGCGTGCTTGTGGCACATGCCTGTCATCCTAGCTACTCAAAGTCTGAGGATGATGCTTCAAAACCAGTCTAGGCAGAAAAGACAAAAAAGAAAAAAAAAACCCAGAAGTGGAACTGTAACTCAAGTGGTAGAGCACCATGAACAAAAAAGCTAGAGGAGAGAGTCCATGTCCAAAGTCCAAGCTCTAGTACCAGCGCGCATGTGCGTGCGAGCACACACACACACACACACACACACACACACACACACATAATTCAGGATTGCTTTGAGAAAGTTACACCCTTTAGTCCTTTCCCCAGAAGGTACATGCTCTTTATTTTTAAGTAAATTAGATATTAATTTCAACATACTGCTGGATTTTGCACTTGCCCGATCACTTTGCAATAATGTCTTGCTATAAAAACACATACAGGGCTGGGCAGGTGGCTCAGTGGTAGAGCACTTGCCTTACATGCATGAGGCCCCGGGTTCAATTCCTCAGCACCACATAAGCAAAAAGAAAAAAGCTGAAAGTGGCGCTGTGGCTCAAGTGGTAGAGCGCTAGCCTTGAGCTGAAGAGCTGAGGGACAGCGCCCAGACCCAGAGTTCAGGACCCAAGACTGGGATCCCCCCCCCAAAAAAAGAACCGCATACACACAAGAAGATAATTGCTAGGCGCTGATGGTTCATACCTGTCATCCTAGCTCAAGAGGCTGAGCTCAGAGGATCGTGGTTCAAAGCCAGCCTGGGCAGGAAAGTCTGTGAGACTCTTATTTCCAATGGACACCAGGAAACTAGAAGTGGCATTGCTGCTCAACATGGTAGAGTACTAGCCTTGAGCAAAAGAGTTCAGGGACAGTGCACAGGCTGAGTTCAAGTCCCGTGACTGACAAAAAAAAGAGAATAATCCTTTTTACCAGGTCATCCCTTCCTTTCCATTCTGTCAACCATCTTAGGTTCTTTGTGTGTGGGGGAGGGGGCAAAGTGGGGAGCTTGTAATACTGGATTTGAACTCAGGTCCTCTTTTGTGCTTATGAGGCAGGTGCTCATTACTTCTGAGCCATGCTTCCAGTCACAGCTTTGTTCTTTTTTTGCACTGGGCATGTTTTAAGATAAGGTCTTGCTTTCTGCCTTGGTTATTCACTTGGATCTCAATCCACCTATTTTTTGCTTCCTGCCATTTTTGGGAATGACCCCTATGCACCTCTATACTTCTCCCTGTCATAAGAGCGGGTCCAAAGGAAGATAATAAATCACAGTGTACCACAACAACAACAAAGTGCCAGCCAATGACACAACACGAGGAGGTGCGGCTCAATGTGTTTTGATTTGCAAAGCAGCTATTTGCTGCTCTCTTCCAAATAAATATATCCCAGAACACCTCTTCCACTGTGTTTTGGGGTTCAGAAGCAGTGGCTCCTGCCTTGTTTTCGCACGCATGGTCTAATTATGACCCTCTTCTTTCAGCGTCTCACTCCCTGGCAATGCAGGATACTCTAAATATACTCTGCACCCACAGACTGGCCAGCCTGCCTGCGCCAAGCTAACCAGGGGCCTCTCCAGACTTGTTCTCAACTTTCTCGTGGGCAGATCATGGGTGCCCGGTCCCAGCTCTGCACACTCAATTGTGAATGGAGTGGTCACCCCGCTAGTATCTCTGTCCAGGGCAGAGACATTCTCCCATTGGTCACCAAACTTCCTCCTCTGGATGGGTCTCTTCTGATTGGCTCTCAACCCACACAACGTTATGAACTGGTTGGTCCTGATTGGCAAGTCAAATGAGTCTTGGGACCAATGACCTTAAAAAGTAAGGGTTAGCCAGGTGTTGTGGCCCAAACCTTTAATCTCAGTTTCTCAGAGAGACAGAGTCAGGATGATTGAGAGTTCTGGGCAAGTCTAGGGAACTATTATCAAGAGATTCTTAGCTCAAAAAACAAAATACAGCCGGGTGCCGGTGGCTCATGCCTGTCATCCTAGCTACTAAGGAGGCTGATCTGAGGATGGTGGTTCAAAGCCAGCCCAGACATGAATGTCCATGAAACTCTTATCTCCATTAAACCACCAGGAAACTGGAAGTGGTGCTGTAGCTCAAGTGGTAGAACGCTGGCCTTGAGCTGAAGAGCTGAGGGACAGCGCCCAGGCCCAGAGTTCAGGGCCCATGACCGACCAAAAATCAAACAAACAAACAAAATACAAACTGGGTGCCAGTGGCTCACGCCTTTCATCCTAGCTACTCAGGAGGCTGAGATCTGTTGATCATGGTCCCCCAGGGCGGGAAAGTTTGTTAGACCCTTGTCTCCAGTTAACCTACCTAAAATAAATGGAGCTGTGGCTCAATGGAAAAGCACTAGCCTTGAGTGAAAAAGAATCTCAGGCAAAGAGCTCAGCATGGTTCAAGCCTCAGGATGGGGGCATGGCTCTGGCTTCAGTCCTCAATACTGCAAATAGGAAAAGTAAAGGTAAAGGAAGGGAGCTGGGAGCCAGTATTGGAGAACGGTGCATGACTCCCAGCTTTGACACGCACCAGGCTTAGGCAAGCAAATCTCAGTTCCTCCTGGGCCCAAGGAGAGAACAGAGCTACCTCTTGATTCCAGAATCCTCACTGCCCTCGCTCCTGCCACCGAGCACCCCGATATTCACTTACGCAGTACTGGACAGTGTCTGATACCACCTGGGTCACCTGGCTGCCACCTCACTGCTGCGATGAGGTGATGCCCCCATCAGAGGGGAGGGAGGGAGGGAGGAAGGAGGAAAGAAGGGAGGGAGGGAAGAAGAAAGGGAGGAAGAAGATAGGGAGGGAGGAAGGGAGGGAGGAAGGAAGGGAGGGAGGGAGGATAGGGAGGGAGGAAGGGAGGGAGGAAGGAAGGGAGGGAGGAGAAGAAAGGGAGGAAGAAGATAGGGAGGGAGGAAGGGAGGGAGGAAGGAAGGGAGGGAGGAAAGAAGGAGGGAGGGAGGAAGGAAGGAGGGAAGAAGGGAGGGAAGGAGAGAGGGAGGGAAGAAGGGAGGAAGGGAGGAAGCGAGGGAGGGAGACAAAGGCAAGGCAAGGCAAGGACAGGCCAGGCCAGGCCTCTAGGAAGGGACAACACCCTGAGCAACACCCTGCAGTCCAGCCTGGACACACACAACGAAGAAGCTGCTGCATTGCCCAGACAGCAGAGGAGGGAGGGAAGAAGAAAGCTACATAATACAACCCAATAGACAAATGCCAAGATTACCAGTAAGCCATGGCTTTAAAAAAAAATCCCTGAAATCAGGAACACGGTTCTGAGGCCCAGCCTGGCCGCTGGGTCACCCAACCTCTCCCCAGCCTCTCCGCTTTCTCCTTTGTAAACCGAAGCAGCTGAACTGGCTGACCTCAAAGGCCGCTCCGGCCCCGCGGCACGCCGAATGTCTATTATTTCTGCCATTAAAACATTTATCAGGGGTGTGAGGGAGGGAGGGGCTCCCCGTATTCCCTTTCCAAGCTTCTCAGTCTGAACCTCACTTTTCCTTTTCCTAAACTTTCTCCCCCTCCCCCGCCCCATCACAGATGTCACCCGTCACCTACAGAGTGTCACTAAAGAAGGCGAAAGTCAAGGGGAAGAGGCTCCGAAGTTGTACTTCCGGCCAACCCAACCCCCCCCAGCCTGGATTTTTTTTTGGGGGGGTGGGAGGGGATCATAGGGCTTATGGTTTCTTCAAGATTTCTGTATGGCACCAAACCAGCCTCACGCAAGTGAGAGCAAAGAGCCAGAGCAAAGAGCCCTGGGTGTCAGCAGTCAACTCTGTGTGTGTGTGTGTGTGTGTGTAGTGTATGGTGTGTGTATAGTGTATAGTGTGTATGGTGTGTGTGGTGTGTGTAGTGTGTGGTGTGTGTGCTGTGGGTGTGTAGTGTGTGCTATGTATGTGGTATATGATGTGTGTAATGTGGTGTGTATGGTGTGTGTGTGTGGTGTGTGTGTGTGGTATGTGTAGTGTGTGCTGTGTGTGTGGTGTGTGGTGTGTGTAGTGTGGGGTGTGTGTGCTACGTATGTGGTATGTGCTGTGTAGTGTGGGGTGTGTGTGCTATGTATGTGGTATGTG
>NW_012267340.1:2937503-2937815 GCF_000151885.1 Dipodomys ordii
TGTGTGCTGTGTGTGTGGTGTGTGTATTGTGGTGTGTAGTGTGGTGTGTGTGTGTGTGGTGTGTGTAGTGTATGGTGTGTGTAGGGGGGGTGAATAAAGAGGACTTGAAGCCAGAGCTGGTGGCCCACACCTGTAAGTCGTAGCTCTTCAGGGGGATCAGGGTTCAAAGCCAACCCCCCACCTGCTCCCCCATCCCCAGGGAAGGGAAGCGCCTCAATTTCTCATCTGCAGCCAACCACACCAAACTTCAAGAAATTGGCATCTGTTTCATGCCACCCCACCCCCTTCCCCCCCCATTACCCTCACCCCAAC
>NW_012267340.1:2949695-2964891 GCF_000151885.1 Dipodomys ordii
CCCAGGCAGGCACCTGCCAGTCGCCCCCGGGCTGCGGCCGTCTCCCCAGGCGCTCGCGCCACCGCGCATGCTCCGCAGGCACCCGTTCCGGAGAACCGGACTCCGCCCTCCGAGCTTTGCCCGCGGCCACCTGCCCGCTGCGCTTGCGCCAGGACGCATGCTCGGACCGCACCCGGTCCTCAGAAGTGTAGCCACCGGCCAGGTTTTGGCTACAAACGCCCAAGGTAAGTAAGGGCCGGGGGCGGAGGGCGCTGCAGGTGCAGCGCGGCACGGTGGGCGTGGCCACGCCGGATGGGTGGGCGTGGCTACTCCGGCGTCGCTCGCGTTCCTCCGCAGCCCGGTCCTCCGCGTCCCGCTCCCAGCCAGCCCTGCGGTCCCGCCGCCGGCCTGCGGGAGGCGCGGCCCCGCGTCTCTAGGGGAGGCTGCGCCACGCTGCGGTGCGGGCGAACTACTCGAGCGCACCAAAGGCAACTAACTTACTAACGCACGCACACAAAGGCAGGCCCGGCCACGTGCGTTCCCGAATGTTCTGCTGGGCTGGGGATGGGCTGTCCCCTCTCCTCAGCACCCGGCGAGGTGCCTGACAGCAGCCACGAGCACACCCAGACACACGGGCACACAGACACGGGCACACACACCCAGACACGGGCACACAGACACAGACACACAGGCACACAGTCACAGACACACAGACACGGGCACACACACACGCACACACGCACACACACACAGACACACGGGCACACAGTCACATTCACACCGACACGGGCACACAGACACACAGACACGGGCACACACACCCAGACACGGGCACACAGTCACAGACACACCGACACGGGCACACGCACACACACACAGACATACACAGACATGCACAGACAGCTGCACAAAGAGACACATGTGCAGAGACACACACAGACACATGCACACATACAATCCTAGTGACAAGGCTGGAGGAAGAAGGCTACCATTATTTTAAGAGTTCAAAGCACTGGACAAGCAGTTGACTATGGAAGCAGGCCCGTCATAGGGCATGAGGATTTTCCTCTGCCTCCCATCTGGAGAAAAGAGTAAACTTGATCTGATCCCAGATACACTGCAGGAGTCGAGTAAGTGCTCACAAAATACAGTATTTCCCAAGAACTTGGATATACGCATGTTCTGTGACTCAGCCACGCCATCGATAGGTGTTACCCAGGAACTGAAGTATACAATACACAAAGACCCATAGGAGTGCTTATGACATCTTGGGTTTTTTTTATTATTATACAATAGCTCCAATCGGGAAGAAATCCAATTATCAACAGCTCAAATTATTAAAAAAAAAAAAGGGGGGGGACTGGGAAGGTGGCTCAGTGGTAGAGCGCTTGCCTTGCGTGCATGAGGTCCTGGGTTTGATTCCTCAGCACCACATAAGCAGAAAAAGCCGGAAGTGGCGCTGTGGCTCAAGTGGTAGAGCGCTAGCCTTGAGCTGAAGAGCTGAGGGACAACGCTCAGGCCCAGAGTCCAGGCCCCATGACCGGACCCAAAAAAACAAAACAAAAAAATAAGTGGGATGCTACCCAGCAATTTTAAATATAGGCCTCAAAATCTTTGTACCAGAGAATCAGGGTGCAGGTGACACTGTACATGAAGAAATGCATTCTTTACCTGACTTAAGTAACTACAATCTCCCTGTACATCGATGAAAAATCTAAATATGATACAACCTGATTTGGATGGAAGGCAAAAAAAAGTCAGGCTTATAAATTGGCCAGGACCTAGTGGCTCACACTTGCAATTCTAACTACTCAGGAGGCTGAGATCTGAGGATCACAATTCAAAGCCAGCCAGGGCAGACAAAAACAAGGATCAGCAGAAGCTATAAATCTAAAGTGCTACATGTCTAGAGCCTCCATCTGAAAAAAATCAACCTCTCTAAAGATAAGAATTGTACCAGTAATAAAACTTTCCAAAAATAGGTTTGAGAGCTGAAATAGCTATTAAAGGACATCATTAGAAACATTCTTAATTACAAAAAATATTTTTAATCTATTCAACTGATTGTATCACCACCAATAAGATTTTGGAACTGTATTTCTAGGAGCCCTGGGATTTGTGAAATTAAAAAAAAAAAAGGCAGAGAAGCCTGGAGCTAGTAACTAATACCTGTATTCCCGGCTATTTAGGAGGCAGAGATTTAGGATGGCAGTCTAGGGCAGCTTGGACAAAGAGTTCACAAGCCTTTCCACATCAACCAAGAACTGGGTCCAATGGTATGTCCAGGTGTCAGGCCTAGCATAGGCCTAACCCCCAAGCAAGCCCATCTCTGCATCAACTGGGTTGTAGTGCCACCTAGAGGGCTTTAATTGGGAAAGGTGATCATTTGATAATAGAGGATCCAACACAATTTCCAAAATGTGGCTGGTGCCCCTTTGTCAACTTGGCCTGGGACACAGAGCTTAGCAAATACCAGGGACAGGGGAATACATATTTACACCAACCTCTCGACTTCCAGGGCCACCCTCCCCTTGGGACCCCATCTCCCCACACAATAAAGGGGAAAAGGGGCCTAACAGGAAATCTAGAAGCCACTTGACATATAGTACATTAGGACATACTACTCAATATACGGTTAATTAAAAAAATGACACATATTAAGGCACACTGGGGGTTGGGTGGAGGTGGACAGCACAGAGAATATTGAATATATAGACTTAGGACTGAATGGGAGATGAAAAAAATTAGAATTATCCTGTGTATATATTCTGTCGACATCCTCCACCAAATTCAAATAGAGCTTTGCTTTTGCTTCTCTTTTACTTAACATCTTGCAGCGGGTTTCTGATAGTTATTGTTGTATATATGGGTGCCAGTCCTGGAGCTTGAACTCAGGGCCTGGACGCTGTCCCTGCGCTTTTTCACCCAAGGCTAAGGCTTTTATCACTTGAGCCACGGCTCCACTTCTGGTGGATAAAGAGTCTCGCAGATGTGTCTGCTCGGGCTGGCTTAGAACCTGGATCCTCAGATCTCAACCCCTGAGTAGGTGGGATGACAGGCAGGCTTCCAGTCTTTAGATTTCACAGACCAGGCTGTGTCGGTTCCCACAGTTGTGCTGGGGGAAAACAGCCCTGGGAAAACGTGGCCCATGCGCGCACGCCCCTTTCCCGGTCCCGCCTTGACTCCGCCCCTTGGAAAAGCCACGCCCACCCCACAGGCCACGTCCATTCACCGCCCCCGATCCGCCCTGGCCCCGCCCTGTCACACGCCGGCCCCGCCCCTGGCCCCGCCCCCAGCCCCCCGCGCGCTCCAGGCTTTCCCCAGGGTCCTAAGCCGGAAAGTCTGAGCGCGCGACCCGCCGCACCAGCAGCCACATCCGGGAGGAGCTTTGGGCCCTGCGGGTCGCCGTAGGCTGCCGGGCCTTTTTCCCCCGCCCCCCCTTCAGCGGAGACCGGGAACCTGCGGCGGTGTGGTGGCCGAGGGCCGCGCGGCCTCAACATGGGCGAGCATGGCCTGGAGCTGGCGTCCATGATTCCCGCCCTGCGGGAGCTGGGCAGGTAGGGCCGCGGTCCTCCCTCCCCGGGCCCGGCTGACGCTGCGGGCTCCGCTCACCTAGCCGGCGGCCCGGGGGAGACTCGGCTCCGGGTCCGGGCTGGGAGCGTCCCGGTCGGGCGGCGGCACGGGGCCTCGGCGGTTGGTGGACCGTTGTGGGACCGTTGGTGGGAACCATTGCGGGGGGGGGGGCGGAGAAGGCGGGCCCGTGACGCCATCGGGGCGGGGCTTCCGACTGGGGGCGGGGCTTACAGGCCGCACTTTGCCTTCCGGCCCCGGGGGGGGCGGGGCCCCATTTCTTCCTCCCTCCCTTCCGTTCTGTTCCCCTCTCCCCGCCCCTCTCCTCTTTTCTCTTTCCTCTCTTCTTTCCCTCTCCCCCTCCCCCCTCTCTCTGTCTCTCTCTCTCTCTCTCTCTCTCTCCCTCCCTCCTTCCTTCCCTCTCTCCCTCCCTCCCTACCCCCCCACACCCCTTTCTGGTCACTTTTCTGCTTCCCCAAAACCTCTCTCTAAAGCCATGGACCGGTGGCTCACGCCTTGTAATCCCAGCTACTCAGGAGGCTGAGCTCTGAGGATCACAGGTTCAAACCCAGCCAGGGCAGGAAGGTCTGTCAGACTCTTATTCCTATGTCTCAATTGGTAGAGCACCAGGCTTGGGCACAAAAGCTCAGAGACAGCTTCCGGGCCGTGAGTTCAAGCCCCAGGACTGGCACTATAAAACAAAAATAACACACGCACACACCCCCTCATTCCTTATGTAGGAGACAGTCTATTCTTTAGGGTCACTCTGTTCAGGGACTGACTTTCGTGAAATCGCCCCTTGGAGGGAGAAATCACAGTTCCTGCTTTTCAAGCAAGGATGGTTCTGATCGCTGTCTAGGTCTTAGTTCATTGTAAAGATTTATTTATTTTTGCTTTTTTTTTTTTTCCAAATGATGGTACAAGTTCTTTTAAGGATTAAAAACTATTTAAGGGCTGGGAATGTGGTTTAGTTGTAGAGTGCTGGCCTAGTATGCATGAAGCCCTGGGTTCCATTCCTCAGTACCATATGAACAGAAAAAGCCAGAAGTGGTGCTGTGGCTCAAGTGGTAGAGCGCTAGCCTTGAGCAAGAAGCAGCTCAGGGACAGCGCCCAGGCCCAGAGTTCAGGCCCCACGACTGGCAAAAAAACAACAACAACCAAAACCACTTTATTTGTGTTTCAGTGCCACTCCAGAGGAGTATAATACAGTGGTGCAGAAGCCAAGACAAATCCTTTGTCAATTCATCGACCGAATACTTACAGATGTAAATGTTGGTAAGAAACCAATGTCTATATGAGCTTAACACATTAGACGGTTTCCTTTTCCATATGTGCAACATTATACTAATGTTTCTTTCCCCAAACATTTTGTTATAGAGTTGATACATGGATAGTTACAAGTTGTTGAGTATTGCTTATTGCTGTGATTTAGACTTTTAAAATTATTCTGTTAGCCTAATTAGTAGCATGGATTTGTATAACTGCTTGCTATGAATTCTTTCATCTTGTGTATTGCACAGAAAGTAAATTTCACTAAGTCTGACCATATGGCCTTATTTTGGCCACATGTTGTGCAAGTGAAACACGCACAACAGATGCCACCCCAAGCTCTTGAGGGTTGCTGCCTTTTTAAGCAGACAGAGTTCTGTGGGTTATCAACTCTTTGCCTATTTGTGATCATCTGAAAGATAAGCATCATCACCATGGCAAGAAGTTATCCCATCTGTCATCTACATTGCTAGTATAGAGTGACATTTGACTCAGGATTTATAATTTTCATTCCAAATTTGGTCCTAACACACATGATTTATAACCACTTAGCCTTTTTTTTTTCTTGGTGCCAGTCCTGGAGCTTGAACTCAGGGCCAAGGTTCTAACCCTAAGATTTTTTTGCTCAAAGTTAGATTTCTACCACTTGAGCCACAGTTCCATTTCTGTTTTATTTGATGCTTACTTGGAGATTATAGTCTCACGGGCCTTTCTGTCCTGGCAGGATTCAAACAGCAATCCTTAGAGCTCAGCCTCCTGAATAACTAGGATTACAGGCATGAGCCCCCGCACCTAGCTAGCCCTTCCTTTTTTTAAAGAGTAAAGAGGAAATTGCTAAGTTACACCAAAGAACTATACATGTTGATGTGTTTTCATATGGTACTCATTACATTACCTGCCTTCCCTCTGCTTAGCTAAATCTTCTTCATCTAAGAATTCCTTCATAGCACCTCCTTATCCTTATTCTAGATAAGTACAGTACCTGTACTGTGTTAGCATTATTAGTTTGTCACCTTCACAAAATTATGAGGTTTTTTTTTTGCCAGTTCTGTGGCTTGAACTCAGGCACTGTCCCTCAGCTTCTTTGTGCTCAAGGCTGACCTGTACCACTTGAACCACAGTGCCACTTCTGGCTTTTTCTGAGCAGGTTGTTGAGATAAGAGTCTTACGGACTTCCCTGCCTGGGCTGGCTTCCAGCCGCGATCCTCAGATCTCAGCCTCCTGAGTAGCTAGCATGACAGGCGTGAGCCACCTACCTGGTAATTAAGAGAATTTTTAAGTCTTCAGATTTCAGCATAGTATGTAACATGTTACAGGCCTATAGTTCATGATTGCTGAGCAGGATGAATGATAGATGAGTTCATTTAACTTACTGTATTTAACCCTACCATGTTACCATGAGCATTGTGCTAGATATAATAATTCTTTTTTTTTTTTTGTGCTAGTCCTGGGACTTGAACACAGGGCCTGGGCAATGTTCCTGAGCATTTGTGCTCATGGCCAGCACTCTACCACTTTGAGCCACAGCTCCATTTCCAGCTTTTTGATAGTTAATTGGAGATAAGAGTGTCACGGACTTTCTTGCCTCGGCTGGTTTTGAACCATGATCCTCATATTTCAGCCTCTTGAGTAACTAGGGTGATAGGTGTGAGTCACTGGCACCCAACTTGAATGTAATAATTCTGATTATTCCAGTCTACTTTTCTAATAAAATGCCTACTGTGTAATTTGTGAGACGTCTTTACAACAAATCTTTTGTTTTCTTCTTTTAGTTGCCCTAGAACTCATAAAGAAGACAGACTCTCAGCCCACCTCTGTGATGCTGCTTGATTTCATCCAGCATATCATGAAGTCCTCCCCGCTTATGTTTGTCAATGTGGATGGAGGCCAGGACCAAAGCGAGGCCAAAGGCAGCTGTGTTGGTAAGAGGCGCGCCATTCATGCGTTCATATGCAGGCTGCCTGGAACCTGCCTGCCCGCCCTGCCCTTCTTAGCTTGTCACATGGAGACGGTCATGCTCCTTTCCTAGGCGAACTTGCAGAAGCTCATCCAAGTAGTGGATGGCAGGCTCGGACCTTTCCCGAGATGCTCAACTACTATAATATATTAACAGTGTGTCAAAAATATACAATATAATATATTGTTAATGACGTTCATATCAATCTGTCATCTAGTTGGGCACCAGTGGCTCATGATTGTAATCCTAGCTACTCAGGAGGTTTGAGATTTGAGGAGCATAGTTTGAAGCCAGCCAGGGCAGGAAAGTCTTTGAGACTCTTATTTCTAATTAACCATCAAATAACACAGAAGTTAAGCTGTGGCTCAAGTAGCAGAGTGCTAGCCTCAAGTGCAAATGTTAAGAAACAGCACCCAGACCCTGAGTGAAAGCCCCATTATCAGCGTGTGTGTGTGTGTGTACCCACACACAGTCATCATGCATTTAGAATGAACACTTCTGAAGAACTTGTTTATTTACTGTGTTTTTTGTTTGTTTGTTTGCTTGTTTTAAAGAATTCAGTAACTGGATCATCACAAGACTTTTACGGATTACAGCAGCTCCATCCTGTCACGTCTTACACAAGAAAATTAGTGAAGTTATCTGCTCGCTCTTATTTCTTTTTAAAAGCAAGAATCCTACAATTTTCGGGGTCCTCACAAAAGAATTATTACTTGTTTTCGAAGATTTTATTCACCTCCACCAAAGAAATGCGGCTGGAGATATAAAAGAGTGGCCAGTGGTCATCTATAGATTTTTTAGCCAGTTAGATGAACACATGGGTTATTTACAAGCAGCTCCGTTGCAGCTCATGAGCATGCAAAATTTAGAATTTATTGAAGTCACTCTATTAATGGTTCTCATTCGCATTGTTGCAAATGTGTTTTTTAGACGGCAAGAACTCTTACTTTGGCGCATAGGGTGTGTTCTCCTGGAGTACGGTAGTCCAAAAGTGAAGTCCTTAGCAATCACCCTTTTAACTGAACTCTTTGAGCTCGGAGGACTACCTATCCAGCCAGCCAGCATGTTTTTTAAGTCACTTTTGGAATTATTAAAAGACCTTGCAGAAATGGACACTGACCAATTGCAACTGTACGAAGAGCCACTGTCAAAGCTGATCAAAACACTATTCCCCTTTGAAGCAGACGCATATGGAAATATTGAGCCAGTCTATTTAAATATGCTGCTGGAGAAACTCTGCGTCATGTTTGAGAGTGGCGTGCTTATGCGGCTCAAGTCCGATCTGCTAAAGGGGGCCCTGTGTCATTTACTGCAGTATTTCCTGACCTTTGTGCCTGCTGGGTATGAATCGGCTCTCCAAGTCAGGAAGGCCTACGTGAGGAACATCTGCAGAGCTCTCATGGACATTCTCGGGACTCAAGTAGATGAAGAGGTGAGTGGTTGCCCAGTTACTGGCTAAGGATACATTTTGCACAGGTAAATTTTCTGGTTATGTTCAAGTTGTAGCAATGAGAAAAACAATACATCTTTAATAATATGTCTATGGTTCTTATTACCTAGTCATGATCCCTGCTATAGACTTGTACTTTGACTTCAGAAGAATTCATTCAGAAGGCTTGTTTGTTCCATTGTTGATGGACTCTTAGTAGACCAGAATGCTTTCAAATAGAATTTGTGAGGCCTAAATGTGTTAGTTGCATTGTTCATTAAAAAGGGACTTAAATTCAGAAACTTTGATTACTCTGATTAGAATCATTCACGTTAAGAAAACCTGTAATTCCTCATACCATACCATGCCCTTTCTCATTGGACATGGTAGCTACGGATGTAAACTGAAATACTCTGGCTGATAATATCTGAAGCATGGAGGTTTAAACATCTTAGTTTAACTGCCAGGCACCAGTGTCTCATGCCTATAATCCTAGCTACTCAGGAGGCTGAGATCTGAGGATCTTGGTTCAAAGCAAGCCGGGCGGGAAAGTCCGTGAGACTCTTATCTCCAGTAAACCACTAGAAAACCAGAAGTGGCACTGTGGCTCAAGTGGTAGAGTGCTTGCCTTGAGCTGAAGAGCTGAGGGACAGCGCCTAAGTCCAGAGTTCAAGCCCCACAACTGAAAAAAAAAAATCTTAATTTAACTGTGTTGCTGCACTTGAGATGTGAAAGAAGTTAGTAAATCCTTTTCAGAATTTTTTTCTTTGTAGTATTTTGAGAGAGGGAAAAACAGTTGAGAGGATTTGTCTTCCTCCTTGTAAGACTGTATTGACACAGTACAGATGAAGTTGGAGGCTGGGTTTGCCTATGGCTGTGGAATAGTTTATCTTATAGAGAACATGTCACTAGTACCTGAGGCATTCATAAAGATTGTGCAATCATTTTGTTTTCTCAGTACTTGTTGGGTCCACTTTATGCTGCCCTGAAAATGGAGAGTGCGGAGGCGATTCCATGCTGGACTAAACAGGAAGATGGCAGCAGCACCAGTGATGAGATCTCTCCCAAAAGGCGCAGGCACAGTTCCTCCATCTCATCCCAAAGAGAATCAGAGCAATCCAAAGAGTAGGACTTCGTTCACGTGTGTGTGTGTGTGTATGTGTGTGTGTGTGTGTGCGTGCATACGTGTGCACACAAACTTGGCCTGCTGGCTTTCCCTTTGCTTTTTTGTTCAAAGCTGGTGCTCCACCACTTGAACTACAGCTCCACTTACAGTTTTTTGGGGGGCTTTGAACCTCAATCCTCAAATCTCAGCCTTCTGAGTAGCTAGGGTTACTGGCATGAGCCACTGTGCCTAACCCAGGTTTATGCTCCATTCAGTCCTTTCAGAAACCAATGTAAATAACAAGGAATTTTTTTCTAAGCGGACAGCGGAATGCTTAAAATATTTTTAATGATTCTTTTGGTTTATTCTAGTTCAAAACATTTCATGGCTAAATATAGTTACTGTGAATTTTTCACATATTTGTTTAATTTAGCTTTTAATATACTTGAAATATCACTGAAACTATGCATCAAGGAGGAGTTTTTCAAATGTTAACAAATCAATGATTCTATAATGCAGCCAAAGAATTGTCGTATTTGAGTCAGGCTGAACACTGTTTTAATTGTTGCTTAAATCTATCTTAGTATAGATAGAAGTTTATATTTCATTATAGTTCTTGTTTTAAGTATATGTATATAGTATATTTATGAATATTTGTATATGTGTGTATGTACATATACCCACTTTTATTTTTTTGATACCAGGATCTTACATGTACTAAACATACACTAGCCAGGCGCCAGCTACTCAGGAGGCTGAGATCTGAGAATCATGGTTTGAATCCAATTTGGGCAAGAAAGTACAGGAGACTCTTTTTTTTTTTTTTTTTTGGGGGGGGTCCGGTCGTGAGGCCTGAATTCTGGGCCTGGGTGCTGTCCCTCAGCTCTTCAGCTCAAGGCAAGCACTCTACCACTTGAGCCACAGTGCCACTTCTGGCTTTTTTCTTTTTTGCTTATGTGGTGCTGAGGAATCGAACCCAGGGCCTCATGCATGCAAGGCAAGCACTCTACCACTGAGCCACCTTCCTAGACCCCAGGAGACTCTTAGCTCCAATTACCAAAAAAAGCTGGAAGCAG
The DNA here is from genome assembly GCF_000151885.1 of Dipodomys ordii. NCBI lineage: Eukaryota > Metazoa > Chordata > Mammalia > Rodentia > Heteromyidae > Dipodomys > Dipodomys ordii. The sequence continues at coordinate 2,960,081 of NW_012267340.1, forward strand.
AGTTCTGACTCAAGTGGTAGAGCACTAGCCTTGAGCTGGCTCAGGGGCAGCATCCAGGCCCTGAGTCTAAGCGCCAATATAAATTATATTGAAATAATTTATATTGAATTGTATATTTAATTGAATATACCCAAATTTATATTGAATAGTAATATCATTCTACTTGGTTATAATTAATTCTAGCCTGGATCACATGGATATGAGTGAAAAAAGCCTGCTCTGGAGTACACTGAAACACAAAGCTGAGGCTCTTCAGGCTTCCCTTGAATGTAATCTTGCAAAGAATCACATAACCGAGACTTTAGAAGGACTCACTGTTGTCTTACGGCTGGCTGCTCTGTGCACTGTGCACCGTTCATCAGACTACATGGAGTGGTAAACACCTTCTTGTGTTTTCTTGGTGGGCTTTCAGGAGACTTTATTATTTGCTCAATTTCTGTGACTTAGAACACATACTTTGAATGAAGTAGATCAGTTTCATCTCTTGCTGAGTGTCTATTAAATGCTGGCCACTGAGCTAAGTAGTAAGCTTACTAATCTTTACAGCCAAATCCATTCTCAAATCAGAAGAGTGATGGAAGCCAACATAAAGAGAACATAATGACAGTTGATTTGCATATTTTCATTAAATTGGCTTTATTGTAATAATTGCGTTTAACTTAAACAAGACTCATTTTCATCCTAATGTCTTAAAAAATGTATTCACTGCAGCCATGATTTCAACTGCCAAGACGGAAGCAAGAAGAATTCTCCAATGGCCATGACTTGGATGCCTTTGGATTTTTACTCAAAAGTGCTAAAGAGCTCTAGGAGTTTGTTAGAATCTGTTCAGAAGTCTGAATTGGAGGTGGTCATTGATAAAGTGGTGAAAATTTATGATGCTTTGATTTATATGCAAAGTGAGTAAGCTGTAAGACAGAATAATTTATGGCAGCGTAGAAATATGCTGTTTGGGGCTGGGAATGTGGATTAGTGGTTAAGTGCTTACCTAGTATGATGAAGCCCTCAGTACTACACACACAGAAGAGGCCGGAAGTGGCTCTGTGGCTCAAGTTGTAGAGTGCTAGCCTTGAGCACAGAGATGCTCAGGGACAGTGCCTAGGCTTTGAGTTCAAGCCCAGGACTGGCAAAAAAAATTTTTTTTAATATACTAAGTACAGAAATGTTAGTAATGAGTAGTTTTTCCTTGATATTGATTAAGCTTGTCAGTGATTTATTTTTTGTTGTTGTTAATGTGGAACTTGAACTCAGGGCCTAGATACTGTCCCTGAGCTTCTTTTGCTCAAGGCTAGTACTCTATCACTTTGAGCCACAGTTTCACTTCTGATTTTCTGGTGGTTAACTGGAGATAAGAAAGTCTCTGGTTCTTTGCTTCCCTAGGTTGACTTTGAAACATGATCCTCAGATCTCAGCCTCCTGAGTAGCTAGGATTACAGGTGTAAGCCACTAGTACCTGGCTAGTCAGCAATTTCTGAGTTTCACATTGCTATAACAGTCATTATTCTTCAGACAGTAATAATTTCCGCATAACTTCGAAGTGTTTTGATTTGAGAAGCTGAAGAGTGCCGCAGTCTTTTTCCTAACAAGTGCATAGCTGTGTATTTTTAAGTCACATTTAGTTTCTTTGGCTCATGAGACCAGAATTGTAGCTCAGTGGCAGAGTGCTTGCTTCACTTGAACAAAGCCCTGGGTTCAATCTCCAGAACTGCATACAACAACATTATTTATGACCCCTTAAATTAACAACCCCCATACCAGGCACTGGTAGCTCAGGCAGTAATCCTAGCTACTCAGAAGACTGAGATCTGAGGAGCGTAGTTCAAAGCCAGCCAGTCAGAAAGTCCATGAGATTATTTCTAATTAATCACCAAATAGCCAGAAGTGGAGGTGTGGCTCAGGTGGGAATGTGTTGGCCTCTGGTGAAAAGACAAAATCATGAGGCCCTAAATATAATCTCCAGTACACACACACACACACACACACACTCAGAGCCACACAGCCACCTGTACACACACACACACACACTTGGAGCCACACAGCCACCTGTACTTGATGTCCATTAAAATGCCATTCATATGATTAAGCAATAGATGTAACAGATGTCCTGTTGTGTGTTTCTGCAGTAAAACATTCATTTGAAGATGAGATTCTGGAAGATTTGTGTGGAATGCTCTCACTCCCGTGGCTTTCTTCCCTCTCTGATGATGACCCTGCAAAACTTCCTGCATTTGCCTCTCCTCTTCTGAGACTAAGCCAGAGGGTTTCTGGCAGCTACTGTAAGAGATCCCAAAATTGTTGTTTTAACGCATTTCTGTTATGTGGAATTTCTTTTTTTTTGTTTTTGTTTTTTTTTGGAGAGTCCAGTTGTGGGCCTGAACTCTGGGCCTGGGCGCTGTCCCTCAGCTCTTCAGTTCAAGGCTAGTGCTCTACCACTTGAGCCACAGCGCCACTTCCGGCTTTTTTTTTCTGCATATGTGGTGCTGAGGAATCAAACCCAGGGCCTCATGCATGCAAGGCAAGCGCTCTACCACTGAGCCACCTTCCCAGCCCTATGTGGAATTTCTAATGCTTACTTATACTTTTTTTCAGTAACAAAGGAGGAAAGGTATTTTCAATAATTCAAGAAAGAGTTGTATGGAAAGTAATAAAACAATACCCTCAAGGTTGAGATATACCCTTGAGTATCTTTGTTTTTAAGAAACTTGTGAAATATTTGAAGAACACACACAAAACAAAGTAGTGAGAATCTGCATTTTAACAGGATCCGGAGATTCCTATGCTCATTGAAGTTTGAGGTCATTAAGGTCACTACCAGAAGTAGGGTCCTGAGTTACAAGGTTTACACATTCATTCTGTTATGCTGTATTATCCTCCAAAGGTGTGCCCATTCACACACCCGTCTAGAGAATAGGAGAATTGCGCCCGTTCCACCTCTTCACCTATACATGACACTGTTAGTTTTGAAAGTATTTACTATTTAGGCTGGGCCAGAATGGAGCCTGTCTAAACTCCAGATGTGCAGGGAGCAGGAAGGTTGAAGCTGAAGGTAAGTTTGGGCAAAAAGGTAATGAGACTATCTCAACCAAACGAGCTGAGCATGGCAGTTGCATATCTGCAGCCCTAGCCATGTGGAGGGTAGAGGCAGGTGGATTGCTGTAATAAGACATATCTAAGACCCTCTCAGAAGTAACTAGAGCAAAACATGGCAGAGGATGGGGCTTAGGTGGTAAAGTGGCTGCCTTGCAAGCCCAGGGCTTGAGTCCACAACACAGGACTGCCGAAAACACCAAAGAAGAAAACTTTATAGAGAGAACTGTGTTGCTATTTTCTGTCTGTCAAGGTTCCTGATTTGTTTTCTGATAAGATTTAACTTAGATATTCTGTGTTATGTAACACAGAATATGTTATGTAACACACATGCATGTGTATTTCTATAAGTCAATTTTAACAGTTAGAAATCTAGTTTAATCCACTTCTTTATCTCTCTTTTTTTGTTTTGAAGCACTTCCGGCACTGTCACGATGTGTGTTTCTTTTGACTCTGTTTCCAAGAAGAATATTCCTGGATTGGAGAACAGCAGTTTACAGCTGGGCCCTGCAGAGCTCCCAGGAAGCCATCCGCGCCAGTTGTGTGAATGGATTTTTTATCTTGTTGCAACAGCCGAGTTCCTGTGACACAGTTCCCCAGATGCTTTTGTATGTATGAATATTTTCATGTGAATATATCACTCTGTTTTAGAACATAGTAATTCTTTAACCGTCTATGCAAATTACATCTATTGCTGAAAATACAAAGCAAGGACTGCTTTTCCTCATGTTGGAATTTGTTTTCCTACTAACCTTTATCTTTCCTATATTTTTGTCTTCTTTTTTGGTGGGGAGCAGTGGGTCGGTTGTGGGTCTTGCTTGAACTCTGGGCCTGGATGCAGTCCCTCAGCTCTTCAGTTTAAGGCTAGCTATCTACCACTTTAGCCACAGTAGCGCTTCCAGTTTTCTGATGGTTAATTGGAGATAACAGTCTCATAGACTTTCCTGCCTGAGCTGGCTTCCAACCATGATCTTTAGATCTTAGCCTCCAAAGTAGCTAGGATTACAGGCTTGAGCCACTGGCACCCAAGTGTCTTTTTGTATTTTAAGTAAATCTATCCATATATTAAGAAGTGAAATACATTGTCTTTTATCTCCCAGAGATAAAGTCAAGGACGATTCTGACATGGTGAAGAAAGAATTTGCTTCCATACTTGGTCAGCTTGTCTGTACTCTCCATGGCATGTTCGATCTGAGCAATTCTTTAGTGGAACCTGACATTGGGCACAGCCCTGTGGGCCTCTTCTGCAAGAATGTGAAAGCTATGTCTCAGATGAAGTGTTCTTCTTTCCAGCTGAAGGCTTCCATTTGCAAGCCATTCCTATTCCTCTTGAAAAAGCAAACACCTAGTCCTGTAAAACTTGGTGAGCCATTGTGACTGCCTTCATATTTCATTTTATTTTGTGGAATTTTACTATTTTTTGTCAGTTCTGGGGCTTGAACTCAGGGTCTTCCACTTGCATTTAGCTTATTTCACTCAAGGCTGGTGCTGTCCACTTGAGCCACAGCTCCACTTTCTCTTGTTCAATTGAAAACAAGAGTCTCATGGACTTTCGTGCCCAGGCTGGCTTCAGACTATGATATTCAGATCTCAACCTCCTGAGTAGCTGGTGAGCCACCAGTACCTGGCTCTAACAAATATTTTTTTTTTTTTTGTCGGTTGTGGGGCTTGAACTCTGGGCCTGGGCGCTGTCCCTCAGCTCTTCAGCTCAAGGCGAGCGCTCT
>NW_012267340.1:2965096-2969734 GCF_000151885.1 Dipodomys ordii
ATTATAAAAATACCATACTGAGGGGTTACCAGTTACATGAGTAAGGCAATTAGTACTTTTCCTATCAAGCATTGTTACTTCCTCCTCTGTTTTTCCCCTACCATCCCTTCCCTCCCTACCTCCCCATATTAGTTCTATTTTAATCTCCTGCAACTCTGTGCTGTACATACTTAAATATTAAGTGTTGACAAGGTAACTTGGGATTATTTGTAGCACATTACTGACAATATTTTTATTGCACAACCTTGCTGTGTAATAGGTGAAATTAAATAATGCATCTTCTTGCCCTCTAGCTTTCATAGACAATTTGCATCATCTGTGTAAGCACCTTGATTTTCAGGAAGATGAAACAGATGTAAAAGTGGTTCTCGGGGCCTTTTTAAACTTAATGGAGGATCCAGACAAGAATGTTCGAGTGGCGTTTAGTGGAAACATTAAGCACATACTGGAATCCCTGAACTCTGAAGATGGATTTATAAAAGAGGTTGATTATTTAATTTCTTAATGTTTCAAATTGTTTTGAAAGTGAAGGGAAAGCCATGAGGTTCCCCATCTGTAGAGGGGCCTGGTCATTTTTATACAGGAATCATGATCATTTTTATACAAGAGCCCTGATCATTTTTATACAGGAGTCCTGGTCATGTTTATTTTGAATAGTGTTCATAAACCTGGCTCTCAGTTTTCTTTAACCACTTAATTTTGTTGTTTAGCTTTTCGTCTTAAGAATGAAGGACGCATACACACACGCCCAAATCTCACGCAATAATGAACTGAAGGATACCTTGATCCTTACAACAGGCGACATCGGAAGGTATATTAGCAACATTCGCAATCTCTCTTACCTAGATTTTGTCTCTGTCTTCTTTCCTTTGCCTAGTACTAGAAATGATGAGGGCTGGTGTACAGCTCAGTGGCGGACGCCTGCCTAGCTAGAAGCCCTGCACTCTGTACTCCAAGAAAAAAAGAAAGCAAAATATACATTCTAGAGAAAACATGAGATCTAGCATGTGTACATTTGTGGATTTGCATTCGTCTGAAGCAGTAGTATGTTTAATATGTCATTTTCTTTTTCTTTTTTTAGAGCAGCGAAAGGAGATCTGGTACCTTTTGCACTCTTACACTTGTTGCACTGTTTGTTATCTAAGTCAGCATCAGTATCTGGAGCAGCATACACAGAAATTCGAGCTCTTGTTGCAGCTAAAAGTGTTAAGCTACAAAATTTTTTCAGTCAGTATAAGAAGCCCATCTGTCAGGTGAGAGTCAGCATTCATCTTTGTTATAGGCGATAGCAGTCTTCACATGAGTTTTACAAAGAGAAAGAGAAGAAGCTAGGCAGTGTCTTACTCCTCGTCCCAACTAGTTGGGTTTGAGACCATGCCAGGCAATGCCGTGGAAAAAGAAACAGGCAAAACCGAAAAAGCCATATGTGCATATTTTATTTTGACTATTTTTCAAGTTATATATCTATTTTAAAGGAGCTGAAGTTTTATATTTTAGCATATTGGCCTGAAGATGTAGTACAAAAATAAGAGTTGGAAATTCTTGTAAGAGTTCCTTGAATCACTACACTATCTTCCATGTCCAGTGAGATGCCTTTTCTTCCTTTCTTTTTTTTTTTTGTCAGTTATAGGGCTTGAACTCTGGGCCTGGGTGCTGTCCCTCAGTTCTTCAGCTCAAGGCAAACGCTCTACCGCTTGAGCCACACTGCTTCTGGTTTTGTAGTGGTTTATTGGAGATGAGTCTCAAGGAGTTTCCTGCCCGGGCTGGCTTTGAACCACCGTCCTCAGATCTAAGCCTCCTGAGTAGCTAGGATTACAGGCCTGAGTCACCAGCGCCCAGTGAAATGCCTTTCTTTTTAGCCTTTTTAATGGTAAACTCTTGATATTTTGGCTATGGCATTTTGTTGTCAGAAAGGAATATTCAGTTAATGGCTGAAAGGTTAGACTATGGTAAAATAGTTTTTTCCTGTATTTGTGCTATAATCCTGAGCATATTAGTGACATTGTTTTACTTAGCCTGGTTGCCATCACTAAAGGGAGATTATAACACATCCACTTTATTAAGGTTGGTATAAGAACTAAAGAAGCCAACTTGGACAATACACTGTTGATAATGTCCTTTCCAGCAGCTTAAAAAGTACTTGTTGAAATTTCTTCCTTGGGTGGAAACAAATCAAGTTGTTTTGTTGTAGTTCTTGGTGGAGACTCTCCACTCGAGTCAGATGGCGGCACTCTCCGGTAGTAGCACCCTGTATCAGACTGCCGAGATGCGACTGCGAGATGACGCTCACCACAGAGAAATGGCCTTAAATACCTTGTCTGAAATCGCCAATGTTTTTGACTTTCCTGACCTGAATCGTTTCCTTAATGTAAGTTTCACTGGCCTATGACCCATCAAGGTTTTCAATCAATATTTTATGCATTTACATAACCTGGCTTTTCCTTCCCTGCCTTCCTTCTTCTTCCTTCCTTCCTTCCTTCCTTCCTTCCTTCCTTCCTTCCTTCCTTCCTTCCTCCTTTCCTTCCTTTCCTCTTTCCTTCCTTGCTTGCTTACTTGCTTTCGTTCTTTCTAAGGAAAAATCTGGCAAGTGTAGTGAGATCATGTGGATCCTAGATCTTTAAATTTTTGTGTCTTTACTTTGATATGAAATGATCAGACTATTTATGTTGGCTTATACTTATTCTAGACAGTTAGCTATGCAATTGGTTTGGTTAGTTCTTTGAGCCTATATGTCTTAAATATTATGATTGGTAATTTAAAACAGGCAATTCAAAGACTGATGTCATTCCCACCTCTAAGGAGTTGTGAAAAAGTGAGTTCAAATGCCCTAACTATTGGGCAATTCATTGTGATTGAGGTGTAAAACATAATGGACTAGAGTTGGGAAGGTGGCTCAGTGGTAGAGTGCTTGCCTTGCATGCATAAGGCCCTGGGTTCGATTCCTCAGCGTCACATAAGCAGAAAAATCCAGAAGTAGCACTCCGACCCAAGTCGTAGAGCGCTAGCCTTGTGCTGAAGAGCTGAGGGACAGTGCCCAGGCCTAGAGTTCAGGCCCCATGACTGACACACACACAAAAAAAATTATATTAAAAAAAAAAAACTATAATGGACTAGATGTTTTCTTTTCTCCAAAGCAAAGTTTATTCCTACTCTTAATAAGTTAACAATAGCAGTCTGTAAAGAATGTTTTCATGCTTATAAGTTTGTTACATTCCAAAAAGAAATATGACAGGGTATGGTATCTCAGAAGATACCTTTTTATTCATTCATTCCTCCAAAGGGCATAGGTTATTTTGTTTTTTGTTTTGTTTTGTTGTTCTTCTTTTCCCTTGGTATGGCCTGAATTCTAGGCCTGGGTGCTGTCCCTCAGCTCTTCTGCTCAAGGTGAGTGCTCTACCAATTGAGCCACAGCATCACGTCCAATTTTCTGGTGGTTTATTGGAGATAAGAGTCTCATGGAATCTCCTGCCCCATCTGACTTTGAATCACGAGCTCAGATCTCAACTCTCAGCCTCCCGATTAGCTAGGATTTCAGACGTGAACCACCACACAGGTGTTTATGTCCACATTTTCCAAGCAGCAAAACCAGACAAAAATAAAACCCTGAGAAGAAATCAAATGTCTTGATTTATTTGTGTTTGGAAGTTCTCAGGGCCTCATGTTTGCTGGGCTGGTGCTATTCTACCAGGTGAGCCACACCTCCAGCCAAGGCCAAAACATTCTGTGTTTGGATTTTGTGTGTGTTATGAATGAGAACTTAAAAGGCAATGAACCATAATGGAAGTAGGTTTGCTGCAGTATTGGGATATTAGGTTCATTTAAAAGTTTTCTTTAATATTGCACCACTGAGTCCTTTATAAAAATTTGCCAGGTACATTTATGGTTATTCTGTAAATACAAGATAAGTTAAAGAATATATCCGACTAGGAACTTCTTCCTTAGAGTGTGTACTTATTTTAACACACACATAAGAAATTATCCCCTTTACGTTTACGTTTGCTTCCTTCCTGTGTCTCTGTCCATGTTTACAATGTGAACTTACCATATCACCAGCACTTACCTAGTGTGTTCTTTGCTGTATTGGTAGTGCCTGAATTATAGTAGATACTCATAGGTATCAGTCAAGTGAATAAATGGTAAGTCTGACTGCAGGGGAAGTCATGTGTGGACTCCTGTAATTTATGCGGCATCTAAGACTACCTCTTGGTGTAGTTGATCTGAGAATGCAAGTGACCACTGTGTTCTTTTTCAGCGGACGTTGCAGGTTCTGCTCCCCGACCTTGCCGCCAAAGCCAGCCCAGCAGCGTCTGCCCTCATTCGAACTTTAGGAAACCAGTTAAATGTCAATCGCAGAGAGATTTTAATCAATAACTTCAAATATATCTTTTCTCACTTGGTTTGTTCCTGTTCCAAAGATGAATTAGAACGTGCCCTTCATTATCTGAAGGTACCAGAGTATTTGTGTACGTTTTATTCTGCTGTTGAAGTTAGCATCATAAGAAACCTAACTTTCTTTCTTTTTTTTTTTGGGGGGGTCCGGTCATGGGGCCTGAACTCTGGGCCTGGGCACTGTCCCTCAGCTCTTCAGCTCAAGGCTAGCGCTGATGGTTAATTGGAGATAACAGTCTCATAGACTTT
>NW_012267340.1:2970217-2987877 GCF_000151885.1 Dipodomys ordii
TTTACCCAGTTTCTTGGTAGTATATATTTGGGTGTTTGTTTTTGCTTAAAAGGTTTGTTTGACAGTACTGGGTTTTTAAGCTCCTGCTAGGCAAGTACTCTATCCTGTGAGCCACATCCCAATCCTTTTTGCTTTGGTTATTTTAGTGTCTTGGCTTTTTGCTCAGGGTTTCAATCCTCCTACTTACGTTTCCTGTCCAGCCTCATGCCAAGCTTTTTTGTTGAGATGGAGGTCTCACCATCTTTTGCCCACACTGGCCTTGGACCTTGACCCTCCTGACCTCGCCTCCTGAGTAGCTGGTATTTATTCATGAGCCCCTGTGCCTGCTCTCTTAATCATTTTTTAATTTGTTATAGCTTGTGTTTGTTTTTTTTTTTTGGTGTCATATTACAAGTATCTTTGAGGAATATGAGACTGGCAGAAATATACATATGACTTGTTTTCTCTGATATTTCGTTTTTCATAATAGGACAGCTGCAGATATTTTTCCACATGAGAATTATTGAATATTGCTAATATTTATTCCTCTTGAAAAAGTAAATCTGTGTGATGTAGAGGTAGAATGATAATAATAAGTATTTGTGGAATGCACATTACATGTTAGGAACTGCTCAATCCACATTGCTATACGGATCAATTCACTTAATCCTCAAGGGTGCTCAATAAGAGAAAGGTAGGTACTGCAGATTGTCCCCCACCAAAATGCTTGGGACCAGATTTCAAATTGTTTTAAAATTTTGGGAAATTTGCATATTCATAATGAGATATCTTAGAGTAGGACCAAAGTCTAAACATGGGATTTATTTATGTTCTTTATATACCCTTATTAAACACAGAGCCTGAAGAGAATTTATGCAGTGTTTATGAACTTTTCTTTTTTTGTGTGTGGTAGTAGGGATTGAACTTGTGGCTTTGTGGTGGTAGGCAAACTGCAGGTGAGCCACAAGCCATCCTTGTCCTTAGAATTTTGCTTTCAAACAAAGTCTTGGTAACTTTCCCCAAGCTGATGTAGTACTCATGATCTTCACTCCACCTCCTGAGTAGCTGGGATTAAAGACATGAACCACCATTTTGCCTCATGGCATCCCCCTCCTATCAGTGCACAGACAGGTTTCAGATATGGGAGTATTTTTAGTTACGGATTCTTGACGCTACATTAGCTTTTGTTTACAGCAAAGGGAATTAAGGCAGAGAGAGATTACATTGGTGACTTTTCCAGATCACAGCACACATGATAAGTGGCAGAGCTAGAATTTAAACCCCAATGTTCTATCCAGAAGAACTGCTTGAGGACTCTGCATTGTATTTGCTGCCAGGGTTTGATGATATAGTGAGACCTTAGATAAAACTGGAGCTCTTCAAAGTTCTATTTCAGAGTAAAGTCTGATCGCTTTTCTTCATTGCTATAACCCATGGTGGAACTATGTGGAAGGGAGAGGATTGGAATTATTTTCCAGTGGTCTTCTCTTCAGTTCCCTCAGTAAATCACATGCCCTGCTTAGAGCTCCTATTTACTAATCCCATGTTGAAATCAATATACTGATTTTCGGGGTGTCAACATGAAAAAAAACTTTTGTTTTACTCTTTTGGGGTTAGAATGAAACGGAAATTGAGCTGGGAAGTCTGCTGAGACAGGATTTCCAAGGCCTGCACAATGAGTTATTGCTGCGCATTGGAGAACATTATCAGCAGGTGTTCAACGGTCTGTCCATCCTTGCCTCCTTTGCCTCCAGTGATGACCCGTACCAGGGCCCGCGAGGCGCCATGTCACCGGAACTCATGGTGAGAACACTAGTGGGTGGTGGCATTGTTGTGTGCTTTATTCCTTTATTAGAACCTCATTAGACGTTGAAGAAACTTTCATTTATTTATTTCCCAGTGGATAGACTGTCCTTTTTTCAAGAAAAAAGTGATTATTATTACAGAGGTGATGTATGAGGGGAGTAAGTCAGGTAAAGAGTACACTTCCTTTTGGAAGTGATCCTTCACTCCCACTCCCTGGATTGTCTGTTAAAGTAGAGTTGGGATCTTTACTTTGGAAAAAAAGGTTGATTTGACTTGCAGAAGACACTGCCATCATAGTAGCTTTGAAAAAAATGTGGATTTCCAAGTGATTTTGGAGACTTTATCTTTTCAACCAAATGAAAAGTGAAGGTTTTCTTTTTTAGTACCCCTAAGTGTTTGTACCAACTGATTTCAGTTCAGCATGTCAGTTTATGGGTATAGTGCTTCTTGATCAATGTCACCCCTCCATTGTTCTCCAAGTTTTTCCTCATTTTTTTTTTGGGGGGGGGTCAGTCGTGGGACTTGAACTCTGGGCCTGGGTGCTGTCCCTGAGCTCTTCAGCTCAAGGCTAGCACTCTGCCACTTTACCACAGTAACATTTCTGGTTTTCTGAGTGGTTTATTGGAGATAAGAGTCTCACAGACTTTCCTGCCTGGGCTGGCTTTGAACCGCGTTCCTCAGATCTCAGCCTCCTGAGTAGCTAGGATTACAGGCGTGAGCCACTGGCACCCGGCTCCTCATTATTTTTGAACTACATTATAGGTGTCTTGGCACCCTGTGCCCTCTTCCAAGTACACTATCCTTAACAAAGCAAACTAAGGTGTCAAAATGGAGACACAAGCTGGGCACTGGTGGCTCACACATGTCATCCTAGCTACTGAAGATCTGAAGATCACAGTTCAAAGCCAGCCCAGGCAGGAAAGTCTGTGAGAGTTTTATATCCGCTGAACCACCAGAAAACCAGAAGTAGAGTTGTGGCTCAAAGTGGTAGAGCCAAAGAGCTCAGGGACAACATCCAGGCCCTGAGTTCAAGGTCCTTGACTACTACCACCAAAAACCCAAAAAACTGAGACTCAAACCGGGTCTGACTGACGCAAAGCCTATTCCCTCTTCAACTAGAAGAAAGTGAGCAGTGTTCCTGTAAGGAGAACACAGTTGCATGGCAGGGAGGCCTAGCCTGTAAACTGATGATGCCTGCAATCCTTGGCCCTTTCACCATCGCTACCTTGGACATTGGCCTTAATAGCAGAGCACTGCTGTGGTAGCACCTTTCCTTAATGAGGTGCTCTGTGGCGCTGGATGCTCTAGAGGACAGTGGCTTGTCTCTCTAGTCCTCTTGTCTCTACTCTGGATTCTGATGAGAATCAGATCCTCAGAGCCCTACTCTAACTCCTTCCATGGACTGAAAGCTTAGGGTTTTCTCATTGCAGTGCTTGTTTACTTCTTTTTGTGGTGATGAGGGATTAATTTCTTAAAGTAGTCACTATGAAAACTTAAGACTTTTGGAGAAACAGTTTATCATGTGTACAGTTCTTATACTCTGATGTAATTTAAGTAGAAATACAGATGATGTCAATTAAATAATTGTAAATTTAAGAAATCATGGACTAGCCAGGCGCTGGTGGCTCACGCCTATAATCCTAGCTACTCAGGAGGCTGAGATCTGAGGATCACGGTTCAAAGCCAGCCTGGGCAGGAAAGTCGGTGAGACTCTTATCTCCAATAAAAACTACTAGAAAACCAGAAATGGCATTGTAGCTCAAGCGGTAGAGTGCTTGCCTTGAGCTGAAGAGCTGAGGGACAGCACCCAGGCCAAGAGTTCAAGCCCTACGACCGACAAAAAAAAAAAAAAAGAAATCATGGACTGAGCCTGGGAATGTGGCTTAGTGGTAGAGTGCTGGCCTAGCATGCATGAAGCCCTGGGTTCGATTCCTCAGTACCACGTGAACAGAAAAAAAACAGAAGTGGCACTGTGGCTTGTTGTAGACTGCTATAGCCTTGAGCAAAAGAAGCTCAGGGTCAGTGCCCAGGCCTTGAGTTCAAGCCCCAAGACTAGCAAAAACAAAAAAAAAAATCATGGGCTGAAATCCAAGCTTATTGTAAGAGCACATGTCTAGCAAGTAAGGACCTGGGTTAAATCTGTAGTAATGGAAAACAAACAAACAAATTTTTAAAAGAAATTTGGCCCAGTGCCAGTGGCTTATACCTATAATCATAGCTACTGAAGAGGCTGAGATCTGGGGCTTGCTGTTCAAAGCCAGCCCAGGCAGGAAGTGAAACACTTAAAATGATAGAGCACTAGCCTTGAATGTAAAAGCTCAGGGACAGCACCCAGGCCCCACCTCCACCAAAAAAAAAAAAATTATGTGTATAAAACTTTATGGTTATGTTTTCTTTTCCCATAGGCTGATTATTTACAACCAAAGCTGCTAGGCATTTTGGCGTTTTTTAATATGCAGTTACTGAGCTCTAGTGTTGGCATCGAAGATAAGAAAATGGTAAGTAAGCAAGACTGTTGAGTTGGAGAGCACTAGAAGAGAATTCATACAGCACCTGCAGGAGACTGCTACAAGAATGTAGCTTCTAGCTGCATCCACAGAAGATAAGTAATCCAATATAATGCCTATATATTGCTGAAGCCAGTTTGCGTAAGCTTTTTAGGAGTCTTAAAAATAGGAACTGTACTTGGGAGGCCAACATTAGGAGGATCATGATTCAAGACTTAAGTTCTTCATAAGCTGGACATTTTAGCTAGACTTTGTATACTGCTAGTAGATAGCTGATACCCTTGGGTTTGGGTGGGAAGCACTTGTCCGTGGAGCTGTCTCACTAGGCAGGCAGCTGGTTTATAAACTTCACCTGAAAGCACTGCTACTTTGTAGGCCCTGAGCAGTTTGATGTCTCTGATGAAGTTGATGGGACCCAAACATGTCAGTTCTGTGAGGGTGAAAATGATGACCACACTGAGAACTGGCCTTCGATTCAAGGACAGTTTTCCTGAACTGTGTTGCAGGTAAGTGACTGCTCAAGTTTGTTTTTATGTATTTTCTAGTAGTACAACCTTGAGTTCCTAGCCATAGGAGGGAAAATGGTCCCACACTGGAGATAAGGGTCTCATGGACTTTCCTGCCCTGGGCTGGCTTTGAACCTTGATCCTCAGATCTCAGCCTCCTGAGTAGCTAGGATTAGAGGTGAGAGCCACCGACACCTGGCCTTTTTTTTTTTTTGGTGATTGTGCAGCCTGAACTTGGCCCGGGCGCTGTCCCTCAGCTCTTCTGCCCAAGGCTAGTGCTCTACCACTTGGGCCACAGCGCCACTTCCGGCTTTTTCTGCTTATGGGGTACTGAGGAATAGAACCCAGGGCCTCATGCATGCAAGGCAAGCACTCTACCACTGAGCCACCTTCCCAGCCCATGTGTTTTTATTTTTAATGACAAAATTTTTTACAGTTGGGGCTGGGAAGGTAGCTCAGCAGTAGAGTCCATGCCTTGCAAGCATGAGGCCCTGGGTTCGATTCCTCAGCACCACATAAACAGAAAAAGCCGGAAGTGGCGCTGTGGCTCCAGTGGTAGAGCTCTAGCCTTGAGCTGAAGAGCTGAGGGACAGCGCCCAGGCCCAGAGTTCAGGCCCCATGACTGGCAAAAAAAAAAATTAAAAAAAAATTTTTTTTATAGTTGTGATTTGATGTTTCTGTTGTTTCAAAGCATTAAAGACAGATAATAACTGATTGCCCACATCTAGTAATGCTAAGACTAATTAGTAGCCTGAATCCCTTTATTATAATGATGTTACTAATCTTTCATTTCAATGTTTTTTTTTCTTTTTCTTTTTTTTTGGGGGGGAGGGGGTCCAGTCATGGGGCCTGAACTCTGGGCCTGGGCACTGTCCCTCAGCTCTTCAGCTCAAGGCTAGTGCTCTGCCACTTGAGCCACAGCGCCACTTCCGGTTTTTTTCTTTTTGCTTATGTGGTGCTGAGGAATCGAACCCAGGGCCTCATGCATGCAAGGCAAGCGCTCTACCACTGAGTCACCTTTCCAGCCTCATTTCAATGTTTTAACATTATTTATTAATGTTTTAATATTTAGTATTTTAATATTTAAAATATTAGCTTAAAATTAATATTTTGATAACGTTATTGCCTGAATTTATAATCTCATTATACGTGATAAAATAGTGATTTCTAATTTTCATTATTTCTTTTATGTTTATTAGGTGGGATTCTTCTTTTATCTTTTTAGTTTTTTGAGACAGGATCTTGCTATGTAGCCTAAGCTGGCCTAGAACTTTCCATCATCCTGCCTCAGCCTCTCTGGTGTTAGGATTACGAAAGTATGTCCTAACACCTGGTTAGGTGGGATTCTTCTTAAAACAAACAAAACAAAAACTTAAGTTATTCTGAAACATTATTCATACCAGATGGGTAAGATAAATATGTGACTATACTTAACAATTTTCAGAAAATAGCAGTTTTACTGTAGTAATGTCTAGTTAAAATTTTCTTTTTTTGGTAGTATTTCAGTCACAAAGTTTTACAAATTTGATTAATTTTAATCACTATTATCAATATTATTGTTCATCTAGCCAGTAGGGGTCCCTTTAATTTGGCACTAAAATTTTTTTTTTTTTTTTTTTTTGTTGGTCGTGGGGCTTGGACTCTGGGCCTGGGCGCTGTCCTTCAGCTCTTCAACTCAAGGCGAGCGCTCTACCACTTGAGCCACAGTGCCACTTCCAGCTTTTTCTACTTATGTGGTACTGAGGAATCGAACCCAGGGCCTCATGCATGCAAGGCAAGCACTCTACCACTGAGCCACCTTCCCAGCCCTGAAACTTTTTTTTTTTTTTGTTGGTGGTGGGGCAAGTGTTCTACCGCTTAAGCCACAGCACCACTTCCGGTTTTCTGGTGGTTCATTGGAGATAAGAGTGTCAGGGACTTTCCTGCCTGGGTTGACTTTGAACCACAATCCTCAGATCTCAACTTCTGGAGAAGCTAGGATTACAGGTGTGAGCTACCAGCACCCGGCTAGTACTGCAACTTTTGATATGACCCAATTTTTTACAGATTCTGTTTTCTAGCATGACAGGGTGTCTTACTCAATCCAGTGGATGACTATTAAGTATCATGTCAGTTTATCTTCATGATTGTATGACTGACTGAAAACTGGCCTCCTGCCACTACCCAGGGTCACAAGAGAGAGTGGTAATATTTACTTAGACGGGGGAAAGATCAAGATTCAGAATGCAATTCGTAATGAATATTTATCACATTTGTACCTTCAGAAAATTAAATATTTTTTAAATTGAACCCATTAATCAAACATCATCTGTATAAGCAAATGCTTACACAGTCACTCACGTGTTTTGTTTTATCCTGTTGCAAAAGATTGCTACCTACTTTGCTTTTTTGACTCTATAATTTACATATCACTTTGAGTATATACACTTTTTTTTTTTTTTAATTTTTTTTTGGGTCCAGTCATGGGGCCGGAACTCTGGGCCTGGGCGCTGTCCCTCAGCTCTTCAGCTCAAAGCTAGCACTCTACCACTTGAGCCAC
Source organism: Dipodomys ordii (assembly GCF_000151885.1). NCBI lineage: Eukaryota > Metazoa > Chordata > Mammalia > Rodentia > Heteromyidae > Dipodomys > Dipodomys ordii. Next base: position 2,977,555 of record NW_012267340.1, read on the forward strand.
AGCGCCACTTCTGGCTTTTTTCTTTTTGCTTATGTGGTGCTGAGGAATCGAACCCAGGGCCTTGAGCATGCAAGGCAAGCGCTCTACCACTGAGCCACCTTCCCAGCCCGAGTATATACACTTTTGATCTTTAGTTCATATTTTCAATTTGTAATCTGTTGTATGTATATATCATCATTTCTTCGACTAATAACTGATTGTTGCACCTTTACAAATAATGGACTTTATTTTTATTTTCCACACAGAGCGTGGGACTGCTTTGTTCGGTGCTTAGACCACGCCTACCTGGGCTCTCTTCTCAGTCATGTGATAGTAGCTCTGTTACCTCTCATCCACATCCAGCCTAAGGAAACTGCAGCTATCTTTCACTATCTTATCATTGACAACAGGTATTGTAATAGCAATAAAAACTGCATCTTTTTCTACTGTCAGTTTATGTCACAAAGTACTGTAATTGTTTGTCATGTGGAACCATTCACTTTTTTTTTTTTCAGCTTTATCATCTGTCCATAAGCTGAAGTGACTGGCACACAATTACATGTTGAGTGGATGCTCTTCTTTTGTAGTATTGCTTCCATTGGTTTAAAATCATTAACTAGTAGAAGGGCAGTGAAAAATTATAGTTTGCCAATTTCAAAAGTCTGAAGCTAAATTTACCTTTCTTCTCAAAATAAAAGACAGATGGGAGATCAGCATGAGATATTCACTTGTTTTTCTGCCATACCTTACTGGGAACCTTTGCTTCGTCATTGTGTTTACCTTCAAACTCGTCACCAATTGTGAGCTTCTATGGGCTTCATTTTCTTGCTAGAATGGCCTTTTAAAATCATCTCCTGGGCTGGGAAGGTGGCTCAGTGGTAGAGTGCTTGCCTTGCATGCCCGAGACCCTGGGTTTGATTCCTCAGCACCACATAAGCAAAAACAAAAAAGCCGGAAGTGGCGCTGTGGCTCAAGTGGTAGAGCGCTAGCCTTGAGGTGAAGAGCTGATGGACAGTGCCCAGGCCCAGAATTCAGGCCCCACGAACGGACCCAAAAAATAATAATAATACTAAAATAAAATAAAATCATCTCCTAGCTGGGCACTGGTAGTTCATGCTTTTACTGGCTACTCAGAAGGCTGAGATTTGAGGATCACAATTTGAATTCAGTCCAGGAAGAAAAGTGTATGAGACTGTTGCATGTGTTAATGAAATCTAGAATTCTAAATTCTTACAGTTTGGCCAGAAAGACTATTTATAATATTATTGTAAGCAATTTAAATATTGTAGCCTCAATGAGGCTTATTTGCTCTATGAACTTTTGTTGTGTTGTTAGACAAAAATTTCTGTTTGGGAGTTGACTTCGGTCATCTGTTGCTGTATTATAAATCACTCCAAAATAGTGACTATTTTTATTTGCTCAGAAGTTGCCCATGTGATCTGAGCTCAGCTGATCCTTTCGTCTGTTGGTTGTCTCAAAAGTCACTGGTTGCTGAGTGCCAGTGGCTCAGGCCTAGCTACTCAGGAGGCTGAGATCTGAGGATCGCAGTTCACAGCCAGCCCAGGCAGGCAAGTCTGTGAGATTCTCACGTACAGTGAACCACCAGAAAACTGGAAGTGTCACTGTGGCACTCCCCTTGAGCTGAAGACTTCAGGTGACAGTGCCTAGGGCTAGAGTTCAAGCCCCACGACCAACAACAACAAAAAAAGGTCACTGGTCTAGCCACATTCTGCTGACAGGTACGCTCTGGTGGGCTTCTTCCTTTGTCCATTTAGTGCCAGAGCCTCTCTCTCTCTATGTGTCCTGAGCTTATTAGTGGCCAGACTTCTGGTGTAGTGACTCCATGCTCTCCAGAGTACAAAAGTGAAAGCTGGTAGACCTTTTGTGTGTGTGTGCCAGTCCTGGTGCTTCCACTGAGGGCCTGGGTACTGTCTCTGAGGTTCTCTCTGCTCAAGGATAGCACTCTATAACTTGAGCCACAGTGCCACTTTTGGCTTTTTTCTGAGAAGTTTATTCAAAATAAGTCTCACAGACTTTTCTACTTGGAAATTGCTTTGAACTGAGATCCTCAGATCTCAACCTCCTGAGTAGCTAGGCTTATAGGCATAAGCCACTAGTGCCCGGCTGTAGCTAGTTATTTGCAAGTATTAATTCACTGAAGATCTTAGTTGTGGTGAGGAAGAATACTTTGCATATTGATAAAAGTATTACTTAGCACTTTGAGTTGTGTTTAAATTGAGCTTAGTTTCAACCTTTTTTTGTTGTTGTTGTTGGTGGTGGTGGTGGTGGTCGTGGGGCCTGAACTCAGGCCTGGGCGCTGTCCCTCAGCTCTTCAGCTCAAGGTGAGCGCCCTCTACTTAAGCCACAGTGCCACTTCCTGCTTTTTTTTTCTTGCTTATGTGGTGCTGAGGAATCGAACCCAGGGCCTCATGCATGAGATACAAGCACTCTACCACTGAGCCACCTTCCCAACCCCTACCTTTTTTTTAAAATATATTATTGTCTTCTTGACTACATTCCCTTTCAACTATTTATTAGGGATGCTGTGCAAGATTTTCTTCATGAAATATACTTTTTACCTGATCATCCTGAATTACAGAAGATAAAAGCAGTTCTCCAGGAATACAGAAAGGTATTACATTTTTTATTTAAGGTTTAGAAGATCTTAGGTCTAGAATTTTCTGATTCCCGATACATTGAATAAAGATCCTTTAGAATTATATCCAGGATTCACATAATCCTGTTCTTATGGCGAGTTTCTAGTGACTAGATAATGCTATAAGAATCCATGTCTTGAGAGGAAAACTTGATTATCTGATGAAATATATATTAGCATTAGAGAGATCATAGAAGAAAGAATACAGTTCTTGTGCTTTTACTACCCACCTCAGCAAATTGTACTTAAGAGTTCTCCGAAGAAGAAACTACTCAAGCTATATGCCCTGAAAGAAGAAAGATTCTAGTTTTGTGCCACAAATCATGGGGTCATACATGTCTGCTCTAAATGTATCTGAGTTTTAGAAGGAAAATAATACATAGCTCAGACATCTTGAAATCTAGTGAGTGCTATGAAATTAGGAAAATACCAATGGTGGTTTCTGGGCATCAAATGAGATATATTAAGGAGTAAAAGAAAAGACTGTAATTATTTACATAGTTCATAGATCTGGTTCAAGTCCTCTGTTAAGGAGAAGCTTCTATTTCTTATGAGGAAGCATTTGTTTTATATAAGTAAATTTTTATTTAGTTGGAATAAAATGTGTGCGTGTGTGCGCCCTTCTGGCTTTTTGGTAATTAATTAGAGAATAAGAATCTCATATGCTTTCATGCCCAGGCTGGCTTTGAACTGTGATCCTCAGATCTGTCTCCTGAGCAGCTAGGATTATAAGCATGGGCCACTAGTACCCAAGTTAAAATCTTTCTTGAAGTAGAAATATTCTAGAACAGAATTTTTTTCCCTGAAAATTATAATGGCATATACTTTGGAAGAGATGGAACTGTTACTTTTTTTTTAATGTAATTTTATTAAAGGAGAAAGTGCTCACTACTTAGGCCTTGAGATGTGAGTAGGAAAATGGATAAGGCATGTCTTTCTGTGCTTATTCTGCAGGAGACCTCTGAGAGTACTGATCTTCAAACATCACTCCAGCTGTCCATGAAAGCAGTTCAACACGAAAATGTAGATGTTCGCATTCACGCTCTTACAAGCTTGAAAGAAACCTTGTATAAGAATCAGGTATGCTGGGCAGGGAATGTGGCTCAGTGGTAGAGTGCTTGCCTAACATGCATGAATCCCTGGGTTCCATTCCTCAATACTGCATAAACAAAAAAGCCAGAAGTGGCACTGTGGCTCAAATTGTAGAATGTTAGCCTTGTGCAAAGTATTCTTCCTCACCACAACTAAGATCTTCAGTGAATTAATACTTGCAAATAACTAGCTACAGCCGGGCACAGGGACAGTGAATTCAAGCCCCAGGACTGGGGAAAAAAATCAGGAATGCTATGATAACATAACTAAAAGCAAAGGAAGGGTGAAGGGTTCAAGAAAAAGTGACAGGCATTTTTGTTTGAGACTCAACATATTCAATAAAAGGAGTAATCTTTGTTTTACCTAGATTATCAGATCTGACCAAAAATTAGTAATCTATGAATTGCCTTTTAGCCTGAACCCCAGAGATTTGCATGATTTTTGTTGTTTTGGAAGGTTATGATTTTGTGGTTATTTTTCAGGTCACTGCATTTTCCTAAATAGAGATTTATATGTTTGTATATCAGCAGTTTATCTCTCTCATATAAAACATCAACAATTTTGCCATTTCTCATGTAGAACAAACTTTTAGTTTTAATGGAATTGAATCTTTTTTTTTTTTTTTTGGTCTGTTTTGGGGCTTGAACTTAGGGCCTGGGTACTGTCCCTGAGCCGCAGTGCTATTTCTAGTTTTTGAGTGGTTAATTGGAGATAAGAGTTTTAGAGGGACTTTTCTGCCCAGACTGGCTTTGGACCATGATCCTCAGATCTCAGCCTGCTGAGTAGCTAGGATGACAGGTGCGACCCACCGATGCCTGGCTTGGAGTTGAATTTTTAAATTATTCTCTCAAAGGACCAGTGAAATTTATAATTCTTCTTGGCAATATAGATAATCCTTATCTTTCTGGTGTGAAAATTTGTATTTAAAATGTTCTTTTTTTACTTTTTATTGTGAAAATACTGTACAGAGGGGTTACAATTACATGGGCATGTATTTAAAATATTCTATCACAGCCAGGTGCTGGTGGTTCACACCTGTCATCCTACCTTCTCAGGAGGTTGAGATCTGAGGATCAAGGTTCAAAGCCAGTCTGGGCAGGAAAGTTTGTGAGACTCTTATCTCCAATTAACCACTAGAGAATTGGAAGTGGCGCTGTGGCTCAAGTGGTAGACCGCTTACTTTGAGCTGAAGAGCTCAGGGACAGCACCCATACACAGAGTTTAAACCCTATGACCAACAAAAAAATAAATTAAAAATACATAAAATAATTAAAATATTCAATCACCATAAATCTAGTTAGTTCTTTCTCATCTTTATTGCTTCTTTGCTATCTCAATGCATGTTATTATACTTATCATATGTTATTTTAATTATTTGTTTATACGTGTGCTATCCCACTGCCTAAACTCACGAAACTCAGACTCATTTTTATATACTGATGTAATATTAACTGTTTAGCAGAACTTACTGTAAGCTATCTTGTGTAAATGAATCAAAAGCTAATGGAAGGGGCTGGGAAGGTGGCTCAGTGGTAGAGCACTTGCCTTGCATGCTCAAGGCCCTGGGTTCGATTCCTCAGCACCACATAAGCAAAAAGAAAAAAGCTGGAAGTGGCGCTGTGACTCAAGTGGTAGAGTGCTAGCCTTGAGCTGAAGAGCTGAGGGACAGCGCCTAGGCCCAGAGTTCAGGCCCCACAACCGGACCCAAAAAAAAAAAAAAAACTAATGGAATAGATTGCAGATAGAGGAAATTCGGTCACTATTCCTTAATTTTTTTTTTTTTTTTCAGGTAAGGGGTAGGTTTATTCAGTAGACCTGCTGAGACCAGGCAAGGTTGGCACTCCACGCGGCTGGGAAAGGCCTGGGAATGAGAGAGAGAGCTGGGAAAGAGAGGAAAGAGCTAGAAAAGAGCAGAGAGATGGGTAAGAACAGTAGCACTCACGTAGTATCCAGGTAGACCTGCTGGGACCAGGCAAGGTTGGCACTCCACGTGGCTGGGAAAGGAAAGAGGAAAGAGAGAGAAAAGAGCTAGAAAAGGGAGAGAGAGCAGAGAGCTAGAAAAGAAGAGCAAGAGCTATTCCTTAATATTTTTAAGCTTTCTTCTTTAGAAAAATATATTCATTTGTACTGGTTACATATTAATTTTCTTCCTATTTATATTTTAGGAAAAACTGATCAAATATGCGACGAATAGTGAAACAGTCGAGCCTGTTATCTCCCAGCTGGTGACTGTGCTTTTGAAAGGTTGTCAGGATGCCAACTCTCAAGCTCGCTTGCTCTGTGGTGAATGTCTAGGGGAATTGGGGGCAATAGATCCAGGTCGATTAGATTTTTCAACAACTGAAACCCAAGGAAAAGATTTTACATTTGTGGTAAGTATGGTCATTTGGGATGACAAGAAGATTTCTCAGTCCACAGAGATTTGTATACTCCACTTGTACAGAGCTATTCAGGAGCTGGAGGTGGGGGTGCATGCCTGTAGTCCTAGCCAGTTCAGAGGTGGGGATGGAAGGCATGCTGTCCTGGTCCCAGCTGAAAAACAAGCTAAGTTCAAGTAGACTGGCTCCAGGGGGAAAACGCTTGACTGACAGCTACGAGTTCAGTCTCTAGTACTAGGATGAAAAACAATTATTATTCAACTTGTTTTTAGTGACTACTTGATCTAAGTCAGAAGGTTCAGGTAACTTCTCAGTTTATTTTTTCGTCCTCTTATGGACTCCTTTAGCCAAAAGCAATAAAGGTTGAGCTCAATCTAGGGTACTGTATCATTGCAAGTAAGCTTTCTAATCTTTTTGGGGGGGTGGGGGTGGGAGGGGATGCTAGTATTGAAACATGAGCTCTGGGCTTTGTGCTCTTGCTCAACTTTGTCTTTCCACTAAAGGCTGGCACTCTACCACATGAACCACGCCTCCACTTTTAGCTTTTTGCTGATAAGTTACAGGTAAGAGTCTCAAGGATTTGTCTTTCCAGGCTGGCTTTGCACCACAATTCTCAGCTCACAGCCAGTATTTTAGGCATGAGCCACTGGCACCTGGCATAATCTAATAAGATAATATCCAAAGCCTAATTAAGAATCTAAACAAAACTGTTGAAAAACTACTGCTAATGTTTCCATGGGAAACTGGATTTTCAGGGTATTATGAGTATTAAAAAGGTTTTATGGTCAAGTAACTTTGAGAAATCCATGTAAAGTGAAATTAAATAAGATTTTTCTTTTTTTTTTTTTTTTTCTGCTATGATCAAACCAAGGCCCTGAAATGCAGGACCTTTCTTACCCATGCTAAGCAAGTGCTCTACCACCTTGCTACTTCCATACCCCTTCCAGTAGAACTTTAGTCAGTATACATTTTCAGTCTCCAAGTGGAGGGTATGTTGGAATCATTCATCTCTCACGTGACTCTTGGTCTCCAGAAAATGCATGCATGTATACAACTTGTTCTTTTACAGTCACAAAGCAAACAGTGCCTATTGTCCTCGCTACTCAAAAGGTTGAGCAGCTTTACTATACTTTAAAAAGAGCCTTTGAAGATTTTGATTTTGGCTGCTAGGCAGTGGGTTATCTTTTAACCATTATCCACTTAGTTTCAGCCTCACCCCTTTCCTTTCCTTTTTCTGGGTTCAATTCACTATGCAAACATAGTGTCCCTTAAAAACTTGGCCAGGTGCTGGTGATTCACACTGGTGATTCATCCTTGCTGCTCGGAGGCTGAGATCTGAGGATCGTGGTTCAAAGTGAGCCCAGGCAAGAAAGTCTGTAAGACTCTTACCTAGCCTTGAGCAAAAAAGCTCAGGGATAGTTTGAAGGCCCTGAACTCAAGCTCCAGAAATGGCATGCGCATGTACACGCACACACACATGCACACACCACCACCACCACCAACAACAACAAAATATATATGCCAATTATCATTGAACTTTTTTCTTATTTTCATTAAGACTGGAGTAGAAGATTTAAACTTTGCCTATGGATTATTGATGGAACTGACAAGAGCTTACCTTGCATATGCAGATAACAGCCGAGTCCAAGATTCAGCAGCTTATGCTATTCAGGTAAGGGTGCTTAGATGTAGTAGAACTCTGGAAGAAAGTGGTAAGTTCTGTACTTGTGAAATACTTCAAAGTTATTCAAATTCATGTTAAACATTTTAAGGAGTACATATTATTATTTTGTTTTTTGGTATTTTGGTCAGTCATGGGGCTTGAACTTAGAACCTGGGCACTGTCCCTGAGCTTTTGTGTTCAAGGCTAGTAGTACTCTACCACTTTGAGCCACAGCTCCATTTCTGCTTTTCTAGTGGTTCATTGGAGGTAACTCTCATAGACTTTCCTATTCAGGCTGACTTTGACCTGTGATCCTTGGCTCTCAGCCTCCTGAATAGCTAAGATTACAAGCATGAGCCACTGGTACCTGGCATTATTATATTATTATAATTACTTTAAAATGATCTTTTGTTTGGTGTGCCAGTACCGTGACCTAGATACCATCATTCGTTTTTTTTCACTGTTGGCTGGTACTTTGGCTTTTTGAGGGTTAACTGAAGAGTCTCAAAGACTCCTTCCTGGGCTGTCCTCAAATTGCTAACCTCAGATCTTAGCCTCCTAACTAGCTAGGATTACTGGCCACTGGCACCCAGCACCAAATTATTCATAATCTTATATTTGAATGTATAAGCTGATGTCACATTCAAATACTTTGTAAGCCCCAAGTAAGTTAATCTAAAGATTTAAGGCATTGAAACAAGGTCCTAAAGAAGCTCAAAGCCTTTTGAAGTTTTTAAATTGTTTCTTTTTCCGTGTATTTTCATAACTATAATACATAGAGTGTTGATTGATGTAAAATGTTATCAGCCTCACTAACAAATGTAAAATGTGTGTTTGTAGGAACTGCTTTCTATTTATGACTGCAGAGAGATGCAGAACCACAGCCGAGGCAACCAATTATGGAAGATGTTTCCTGAGCATGTTCGGGAAATACTAGAACCTCATCTCAATACCCGGTATGGATCTCATTTTCAACTGTTCACAAAATGGTCTTTAGCTTTCTTTTTTTTTTTTTTTTTGGTTGGTCATGGGGCTTGAACTCTGGGCCTGGGCGCTGTCCCTTAGCTCTTCAGCTCAAGGATAGCGCTCTACTACTTGAGCTACAGAGCCACTTCCAGTTTTCTGATGGTTTATTGGAGATAAAGAGTCTCATGGACTTTCCTGCCCCAGCTGTCTTTGAACCGAGATCCTCAGATCTCAGCCTCCTGAGTAGCTAGGATGACAGGCGTGAGCCACCAGCGCCCGATGATTTTTTTTTTAAAGCTGCTAATGGCTCATAACATAATTCTAACTATTCAGAAGGCTATGATCCAAGCCAGCCTGGACAGGAAAGCCCATGAGACTCTAACCTCTAATTAACCACCAAAAAGCCAGAAGTAGAGCTGTGACCCAAGTGGAAGAGTACTAGCCTTGGGGGAAAAGCTAGGTCCTAAGTTCAAGCCCCACTACCAGCATTAAGGGAAAAAGAGAACATGGAAAAATGTTGTCTAGAATTAGGTTGCAATAAATGCAATACTAGGGTACAATGAAGAAATTACTACAATTTCTTCTGCTTTCTTTACAGATTTTTAAATGGAACCATATATATGTACTACTTAATAAACAAATTTTCAAAATTACAGGTATAAGAGTTCTCAGAAGTCAACAGATTGGTCTGAAGTAAAGAAGCCAATTTACTTAAGTAAATTAGGTAATAACTTTGCAGACTGGTCGGCGTCTTGGGCAGGTTATCTTATCACAAAGGTAAGAGACACCTCTTCAGAATGTGTTAACCGAACAGAAACTTGAAAGGAAACAAGAGCATCTATCTGAATGCATAGGAATTAAAATATTTCTACCAATTAACCAGGTGCTGGTGGCTCACTCCTGTAATGCTAGCTACTCAGGAGGCTGAGATCTGAGTATCCTGGTTCGAAGCCAGCCCAGGTGGGAAAGTGTGAGACGCTCATTTCCAATTAACCACCAAAAAGCTTTTCAGAAGTGGAGCTTTGGCTCAAGTGGATGAGTACTAGCCTTGAGGGATAAGCTAAAGGACATCAGCCAGGTCCTGACTCCAAGCCTGAGTACAGGCGCGCGCACACACACACACACACAAATTCAGCTGGTAATGGCAGAGATTGGAAGTAAATGTTTACCAGTGGAGAAAAATAGTTTGTTGTTACTAATGATAGTAAACTTCTAGGTGGAAAGAGAATTATTTTATCATGTAAATTATCATAGAATTAATTAATTGTACAAGGTCTAGTACACTATGTCTGTACTTTTACATTGGAAATAATCCTGTTTAAAAGTATGTGGATGCTATGTCAGAAACTGTTTCTTAATATAAAGTTATTATGCAATAAGATAGGATGTCCTTTAACCATACTTTTGAAAGAGAATTTCATGGTAAAATAAAGGTATATTTCTGATGTTTTTCTTCTTTTTTAAAAATAGTGTACAGAGAGGTTACAATTACATGGGCAAGCATTGTAGCCTCCTCCTTTGTTTCCCCTTCCCATCCCTTCCCATCCTCCCCCCATCCCCCCACCCAGTCCTCCGCCCCCCTACCCCCC
>NW_012267340.1:2990927-3003430 GCF_000151885.1 Dipodomys ordii
TTGCTTATGTGGTGCTGAGGAATCGAACCCAGGGCCTCAGGCATGCAAGGCAAGGGCTCTACCACTGAGCCACCTTCCCAGCCCCTCATTTGTCATTTCTTTAAGTTGCTGTTGGTCGTGGGGTTTAAACTCTGGGCCTGGGCACTGTCCCTCAGCTCTTCAGCTCAGGGCAAGTGCTCTACCGCTTGAGCCACAGCACCACTTCTGATTTCCTGGTGGTTTATTGGAAATAAGAGTCTCATGCACTTTGCTGCCTGGGCTGGCTTTGAACCAAGATCCTCAGATCTCAGTCTCCTGAGTAGCTAGGATTACAGGCATGAGCCACCAGCGCCTGGCATTAAAAACCTTTAGTTCCAGATTTTATTTTTTATTTTGTTTTGTTGTTGTTGTTTTTTGTTCAGTCATGAGGCCTGAACTCTGGGCCTGGGCACTGTCCCTCAGCTCTTCAGCTCAAGGCTAGCGCTCTACCACTTGAGCCACAGCGCCACTTCTGGTTTTTTCTTTTTTGCTTATGTGGTGCTAAGGAATCGAACTCACAGCCTCATACACACTCTACCACTGAGCCACCTTCCCAGCCCGATATTTTATTTTTTAAATACACATTAAATTATCATTATCTGTAAAATTATCTTTTAAAAAAATTTACTGTTATTATAAAAGCGATATACTGAGGTACAGTTACCACAGGGTAACAAGTACGTTTTTGGACAGTGTTCTTTTTTTCCCTCTCTGTCTCCCAGACAGTAGTCCTTTAATTACTCTGAAATTAATTTTATAGTTGGTGTGGGAAAATTATTCTAAGGTTTTTTTTTTACTGCTAATAGACTTCCTGTCATAGTTTGAATAATAGAAAAAGTTTTAATATTTTTACCTTCATTCACTTTAGTTTTTCTCATTCAGTTGGTTTAATTAGATAGGAAAGATTATTAATCGGTCATCTTTTGTTCTGTGAAAATCATCGCCATACATGGTTATTCTTTATAATAATAATAAAATATTACATGGCCATCACTAAGCATAAAACAAATTCTCTTAGGTCTATGCAGAAATCATGGCAGTTTTGAAGCATGATGATCAGCAGAGTGCCAGTGCCCAAGACCATGCATCCGACCTGTGTCAGCTGAGCATACAGACCGTGTTCTCCATGCTGGACCACCTCGCCCAGTGGGCCAGGCACAGATTTCAGGAAATGAACGCTGAGGATGCTCCACAGAGCAAATCGAGCAAAGAGAAGGCCAAACCAGTGGGTGAGTTCAGACTGTGATTTTCTTCTTTCAGTTACTCCCATTGGCTCTTTCTAGTCAGTTCTGCAGTTTAAGCATCAGCTTTTAAAAAGACTTGTTTTTGTGCATTTCTCAAATGGGTAAGAAGGTGTTGTTTTCATTGAGAAGAAGCAGTGAATGCTTCTTCTAATGCTAAGACCGCTTCTTAGGACTGGGAGTGAAGTTCAGCTCAGTGGTAGAGCACTTGCCTAGCATTCACAAAGCCCACGCTTTGATCTACAGTGCTGCTTGGGGTGGGGGAAAGGACCTCCGTAACTTCTGCTTCTCAATTCCTTGGACAAGAAACATCTAATTTTTTTAAGATTGTCTCTCTTAGTAGATTGTTAGGGCTAGATGAGGTTTAATGTATAATATATGCATTTACATTTATGTAATTATAAAGAATACTGATATTTTTATTAGTCTAGCCTTCACCATTAAGTAATTTACTCCTTTTCATACATACTGTTTACATATGTGTATATCTTTTTCCCATTTCAGTTTTAAGCTTGAAAGGAGATTTTCATTTCATTTATTTCATGACCCTAAGAATTTATACTAATTAATAATCAGGAAAGAGGTTTTACCTGAAAAATTCTTATCATATACCTGTTAAACACAGTAATTTTTTATTTTTCTAAAATTTTGTGTACTTGCAAATAATTTTATATTGGGGAAAACTGCTTCTCCCTGGAATGTGGCTGTTGCTGTATTTTCCATTAATAGTAGTTCTCCCTGGAATGTGGCTATTGCTGTATTTTCCATTAATAGTAGTTCCTGTTTCTGAATGTGACAGTGGTACTAGAAAATGAAGTACTAACTCTTATCACCATTTTTGCTAATACTGCAAATAAATTTCTATCTTTTAAGAATAATACGTAGTACAATTTCAGGTGGGGAGGGAGGAGTTGAGGAGGTAGGAAGGGAACGGATGGTAGGGGAAAACAAAGGAGGAGGTAACAATGCTCGAGAGGAAATGTACTCATTACCTTACTCATATAACTGTAACCCCTCTGTACAGTATTTTAACAATAAAAAATACATATATGAAAAAAAAATACTTGGGCCGGCGCCAATGGCTCACACCTGTAATCCTAGCTACTCAGGAGGCTGAGATCTGAGGATCATGGTTCAAGGCCAGCCCAGGCAGGAAAGTCCATAAGACTCTTATCTACAATTAACTACCAGAAGACTGGAAGTGGCACCGTGGCTTAAGTGGTACAGCATTTGCCCTGAGCTGAAGAGCTGAGGGACAGCGCCCAGGCCCAGAGTTCAAGCCTCACAACCAACCCAAAAAAAAAAAAAAAAAGAAAGAATAATGCTTGAGGACTGAGAATGTGGCTCAGTGGTAGAGTGCTTGCCTACCATTTATGAAGCCCTGGGTTTGATTCCTCAGTACCACAAACACAGAAAAAGCTGGAAGTGGTGCTGTGGCTCAAGTGGTAGAGTGATAGTCTTGAGTAAAAGAAGCTCAGGGCAGTGCCTAGACCTTGAGTTCAAACTCCAGGACTGGCAAAAAAAAAGAGTAACATTTGTGAGGCAGAAGTATACCATGTTCCTAGCATGTGCCAAGTCCTTAGTTCAAGTCCCAGTACTACACAGAAACAAAAGAAGTGTAAACTCTGTAAAATAGAAAAGAAGGCTACTTGATTAATTTTGTGCTTCAAGTGGCATTCTTTCAGTATTTTACAGTCATAAATAATAACTAGTTTTGTGTCTTTCATATCCTTTTTTTGTCTTTTTAACATTTAAGAATAGTTTACATCTGAAACTACCCTTTTCAAACATAGGTAAGGGAGGTCTGACAGGGACTGACATGTTTCTTTTATAAATGAGAAGGAAAGACTCCAGAGATCAAGTAACCATGCAAAGTAAAGTAAGTACTAGTGGTACAATTGGAGCAAAACCTCTGAGCAGTCATCCTCCTGGTAGTTGTTTTGTTTTTGTTTTTAATTATCTCTCAATAGTTGTACAAAGGGGTTTCAGTTTAGCATGGCGGTTTAGAAGTACGTTGATCAAGGCCATCACTTCCATTGTTTGCCCTCAATTCCTGTTGGTAGTAAACATCTTAAATATTATGCCCTAATCTGGAGTCATTTATTTTACTAAATGAATTGGAGTTACATACTTAAACTGATGCTTTCAAATTTTCTGCAATCCGATTACTGTCTTGTTTTGCTTTTACAATGCAGTATCAAGCCCACAAGAGGGTGGCTATCAGAGCGTGACTCGTTTTCTGGACCTCATTCCTCAGGATACTCTGGCAGTAGCTTCCTTTCGCTCCAAAGCATACACACGAGCTGTAATGCACTTTGAATCATTCATTACAGAAAAAAAGCAAAATATTCGGGAGCATCTTGGATTTTTACAGGTTTGAAATTACACTGAATTTAGTGATGAGAATTCACACTGGCAGTCTTAACAGTGATGTTCATTTTGTGGCGTGTATGGATGCATTAGATGCCTGTGGTGGTTTGGTATAATGTCTTAGCTAAAGTGATAATAGATTTTCTGTAGAGAAGCACACACCTTTTCCTCTAGAGTCAGGAGAGAGGAGTAGGCAAATTAAGGTTCAAGAATAGCTTCTTGGAAGCCAGGTGCCTGTGGCTTATGCCTGTAATCCTGGCTACTCACGAGGCTGAGATCTGAGGATCATGGGTCAAAGCCAGCCTGGGCAAGAAACTTCGTGAGACTCTTATATCTAATAAACCACTAGAAAACCAGAAGTGGTACTGTGGCTCAAGTGGTAGAGCACTCACCTTGAGCTGAAGAGCACACAGATAGTGCCTAAGCCCAGAGTTCAAGCCCCACGACTGACAAAAAAAAAAAAAGAATAGCTTCTTGGAGATAATGTCCTAAAAATGAGTGCTAGTTGGACTGGGCTCAAGCAATAGAGCACTTGCTTAGCAAGTATGAATCCCTGAGTTCAAACCCCAGTATGTCAAAAGAAACTGATAGCAGTATCATTCATCCATTCCTTCCCCTCAATTCATTTGTTCCTTCCTCCTTTCCAACTTTCTTTCTCTTTTTCTTTTTTCTTTTTTTCTTTTTCTTTTTCTTTTGCACTACAGGGATTTGAACTCAGTGTCTCATGCTTACTAGGCAGGTACTTTATCACTTGAGATATGCCTCCCCTGCTTTCTTCATTTGTATGTTTTAGATAGAGTCTTGTACTTATTTGACGGAGCTGTCCTTGGACTGTGATCCTCTTAACAATGTCTTCTGTGTAGTTGATTTTACAACCATGGGCCACCATAGCTGACCTAACGGTTGATGTCTTAGATTTGCTGAAAGTATCTCAATACCAATATATTAAAATGTTTATATATGTCATTCTGATGTCCCTTTCTGAGATGACCCACTTTTCCCTGGTGAAAGTATCTTTCTATACTAATAAACTTTGCTAGGCTCAATAAACTGTACTTTTTGCTACTGTCAGAAAATTAGAAAATAAAATGAAAACTTATTGAAAAATTCAAAATTTGGCTGGGCACAAGTGGCTCATACTTGTAGTATTAGCTGTGGAGGAGGCTGAGATCAGAAGGTCATGGTATAAAGCCAGCCCAAGCAGGAAAGTTCGTGAGACTCTTATCTCCAATGAACCACCAGAAAACTGGAAGTAGCACTGTGGCTCAAAGTGGTAGAGCACTCACCTTGAGCAAAAAGAACTCAACAACAGTGTCTCGGCCCTGAGTTTAAGCCCTACAACCAAAAAAAAAAAGTGTGGATTCTATTCAACAGAATTTGTTATCAGTTGAATTCAAAGAAAGTTTCAGAGCCTTGGAGTTCTTTGCAACCCTCATGATTAATAGTAGTTACCAATATAGATTTGTGGAATAATAGTGTTGAAATAGTAGAATTTCCAGAAATAGCTAAAAACTATTGTGCATCTGCCTTGAAATAAATTCTTAGTAGTACTTTGAAGAAGTTTCTCATATACTCTTTGTATGCGGTCTGGTGGTCATAGCCTTATTGGTTTCCTCTCTTTTGGTTCTTTTGCAATGGTTGAAAAAGAAATTGTACGCTGCTATGCATGAAGCAGATGGAGTGGCCGGCGTGAGTGCGATTCGAAAGGCAGAGCCATCTTTGAAAGAACAGATCCTTGAACATGAAAGCACCGGCTTGCTGAGGGATGCCACGGCTTGCTATGACCGAGCTATTCAGCTAGAACCAGATCAGGTAAGATAAGTTAACAGAGCACACATAGGAATTCAGCAACCTGGGCTTTGGTGCTGCTTCTACCAGAGGTGGCGTGTGCTTGCAAAAGTTTGATTTCCTGACTAATAGATACTATTAGAGACTTGTTCTAGCCAATCTCAAAAATCATTTCTATGTCCTTAGAAATCCCTCAGATCACTGCAATTATTATGGAATATATGTACATTAAAATATACATGTAAGCCAGGTACTGGTGGCTCACGCCTGTCATCCTAGCTATCCAGGAGGCTGAGATCTGAGGATCACACAAAACTAGCCAACGCAGGAAGGTTCATGAGACTCTTATTCCAGTTTACCACCAGTAAATTGGAGCTGTGGCTCAAAGTGATGGAGTGCTAGCTTTGAGTGAAGATAAGAGATAGTACTCAATCCTGGGCCCCAGCCTCAGTACTGTTAAAACAATTATTATAGTTATAAAAAATAAATGAATACATAAATATATGTATAAACAGCTAAACAGCACGCATGCACACACACACACAGTTCTTGTCCACTGCAGACCTCAGAAATAGTCTATTGGAATTTGAGCTCATTGGATCACCTGTTTACTGGGACAGGAAAGGGGTTCAAAATCATGGATTTATAACTTAGACTTTAATTTTTTCTCACCTTGGGGTTTTGCTTTTGTCATATTTGACATGTTATTTTCTCAGAAGTTCAATACACAAAGTCCTTATTTTTCACAATCTTCAGTTTTAAAGACTATTATGTATTCATATTTAACTTTTTAGTTATAAATCTCCAAATCTATATTAATAGACATATACATAACCTTTCAATTTTAACTCCTACATGAGAAATAGAACAAACAAATGTTAAAGGTATTGGGTACTTTTGCATTCCATAAGTTCAATCAGATTTTTTTTAGGTTATCTGGATTTTTTTTTTTCTGTTAGTTTGAAATGTACACAGGATAGTGGGTTTTGTTATCAGCCAAGCAAGTTAGTTACTAAACTAAGGAAAGTAGGCACTGAGGCAAATGGTGTTTTTAATAAATGTCATTTGAACTGTTCTGGGATCCCTAAGTAAGTGTGAAGTGAGACTCAGGATCTTACCTCTTTTTACCTTTCCAGATCATTCACTATCATGGGGTGGTGAAGTCCATGCTAGGTCTTGGTCAGCTTTCTTCTGTAATCACTCAAGTAAATGGAGTACACGCCAGCAGGTATGGTTCATAACAGAGTGATTTCTTCCCACTATTCTGTCGAAACGGGAACCCTCTGATTTGTGACTTAGGGAGCTTAATATTTACTCAAGTAATTAAATGTCTTATGTATTTTCATGGCGATGAGCATAAGAACAAAATATTGATAGGCAGTCTCAGAAGGCAGTGTATCTGCCCTTGCAACTGTTTTCCTCTTGTAACCAGAAACCTTATTCTTTAATGTATGCCAGCCCCCAACCGACTGCAGTGGACAGGGAGCTTTGGTCAACCAAGAATGGGATCTTAGAACACACAGGCCACTCGGAGGTAGTAGTTGTTGTGATTGTTAGGGGTTCTTATTTGTTTTTGTTTTTAAGAAAAGAATAATTCATTAGGCAAAAAAAAAAAAAATACCCACCCTCAGGTGTGAGGCAGGTGGAAGGACAGGGATTTTGTCACGCTCAACGTGGGGTTGTCACGTTTCCTCATGATAACACTGAACAAGTAGGCTCTCCCTGTCTTCCCTTTGGGTCTGGGACACACACATCCCAGTGTTTGCCGTGCTCAATGAAAGAGAACTGTGCCATAGAAATTCAAGATGGGGGCTGGAAGGTGGCTCAGTGGTAGAGCGCTTGCCTTGCATGCACGAGGCCCTGGGTTTGATTCCTCAGCACCACATAAGCAAAAAAAGCCAGAAGTGGTGCAGTGGCTCAAGTGGTAGAGTGCTAGCCTTGAGCAGAAGAGTTGAGGGACTGCGCCCAGGCTCTGAGTTCAAGCCCCAGGACTGACCAAAAAAAAAAAGAAGAAAGAAAATCAAAATGACTGCTGAAGAAGCATCTTTTTTTCTTATACTTTTTTTGTTTCTTTATGTTTTTAAAGCAGCTCACAGCTTGCCTTTGACACATACACCCAATTCTGAAATTATTAGCATTACTTTTCTCTCAATTTGTGTGTTCACTGGCTCTGTTTCTTCAGGCTCTTAAAGTGAAGCAGATCATTTTATAACAGTCTGTGATAGAATAAGTTCTCTTTCAATATGTGGCACAGTTTAATTTGTCAAGGAATCTCATTCTTAAATGGCTCTATCAGATATAGTTAATGGGATAAATCATGAGTCTCTCCCTCAAAAAAGCCCAAATAATAATGAAAACTACATTCATCATCATAACAATGGAATGAAAAGATTGCATTTTTCTGGGTGTTCCTGGATAGAGATAATTATTTTATAAATGAATAGAAAATTCAGTATAATACCAATGTAATAAGTAAGTACAACAAATAGAATCTCTAAACCTATGAAATATTTCTAAGTGCTTCTTTAAGTAAACTAGAATTGAATGGAGTTTGTTGTACTAGGTCTGAATGGATTGAGGAATTAAACACGTACAGAGTGGAAGCAGCGTGGAAGCTGTCACAGTGGGACTTGGTGGAGAACTATCTTGCGGCAGGTAAACAGATTGCTGAAGTAGAAGCAGTTTTAATTTGCTATTAATATTGATTCTATTTTATGAACTCCTGTTGGGGCTTTTGATGTAAAAACAATTACCTGGGCACTGGTGGCTGGCGCCTGTAATCTTAGCAACTCAGAGACTGAAAGCTGAGAATCACTGTTTGAAGCCAGCTCAGGCAGGAAAGTCCATGAAACTCTCGTCTCCAATTAACTAACAAAAAGCTGGAAGTGGAGCTGTGGCTTAAGTGGTAGAGCACTAGCCTTGAGCAAAAAGAGTTCAAGAACAGTGCCCAGGCTCTAAGTTCAAGCCCCAGGACCAGCACAAAATAAAACAAAAGGAAACTATATGTTATTTCTGCTGACCATTTCATCAGGTGAAACCAAGCTGGCCTTTGAGCCCATCGACCTTGGCATTCCTTAACTCTGCATTTGTCTTTCAGATAGAAAGTCTACAACATGGAGTGTCAGACTAGGGCAGCTACTACTATCAGCCAAGAAAAAAGATGTCACAGCTTTTTATGACACATTGAAACTCGTGAGAGCAGAGCAGATTGTACCACTGTCGGCTGCAAGCTTTGAAAGAGGCTCCTACCAGCGAGGATATGAATACATTGTGAGGTATCTTGGGATTCCCACTTTTTTATTTAGTTTTATACATTTTTTATGGTGCTGATCCGGAGTCTTGAACTCAGGGCCTGGCTGCTGTCCCTTAGCTTTTTTACTCAAGACTGGTGCTGTAACACCTGAACCTTCCTTTTTCCAAATTTTTCCTGGCCAATTGTAAGTAAGACTTTCACATACTTTCCTGCCCAGGCTGGCTTTGAACTGTAGTCCTCAGATCATAGCCTCCTGGGCAGCTAGCATCACAAGCATAAGCCAACAGTACCTGGCTCAGGATTGGAATTTTTCATCAGTAAATAATTTTGATTGTGTGTTTGGCTGATTACTTAGCTACTGAAAATGGTTCTTTCATTCTTTTACCTTACAGTCACCCTATAGATTTTTGTTTTTTAAATCTTCTAACATCCATCCTTTTTATTGGAAAACTAATTTTTTTTTGTCTGTTATGGGGCTTGAACTCTGGGCCTGAGCACTGTCCCTCAACTCTTCAGCTCAAGGCGAGCACTCTACCACTTGAGCTACAGCGCCACTTCCGGTTTTCTGAGAGTTTATTGGAGATAAGAGTTTCACAGACTTTCTTGCCCAGGATGGGTTTGAACCGCGATCCTCAGATCTCAGCCTCCTAAGTAGCTAGGATTACAGGCGTGAGCCACCAGCGCCTGGCTTGGAAAACTAATTTTTAAAAAACCATAAGTAGTTCTTTTTCTCTTGTAATGTCATAGCTGATTTCCTGTGTAACTAACCTTAGTAACTGAGACATCTCCTGAGTCTGGCACATTATACTTGCCATAATTTCCATTCTGTACCTACTCAGAATACCCTTGGGCTATATTTGTGCCCTCTTAAAAAGAAAAGAAAATCAAACTTCCATTCATTGCACAGGCCTTCTTATAGTAGCACCAGAATATACAGAGTTCATGTTGATTTATAGCAAATCCGTATTTTATTTTAATGCAGGTGGAAAAGTTTGGTTGTTAAGTATTTCCATTTAGTTCATAAGAAATTGGGGGAATCACAGCAAAACATTCAGTATTGTAACTAGCATAAATCGTTGCTTATGCTCAATTTGAAATCGAACATATAACTGTTGCTGTTTACATAATAAGAATATATATATTCAGATTCTACCAAAGAAAAACTACTCATCATTGATTCTCCATGCTGATGGAATGCCCATGCTTTATGCATGACCTACTCAGGTGCTGTGTCTGTTGGCAGGTTGCACATGTTGTGTGAGTTAGAGCATGGCGTCAGACCTCTGTTTCACCAGTTTCCAGGTGATGGGTGTCACGAGGACTCTCTCAACTGGGTGGCTCGTCTAGAGATGACCCAGAATTCCTACAGAGCCAAGGAGCCCATCCTGGCCCTCCGGAGGGCTTTGCTGAGTCTCAACAAAAGGTTTCAACATTCCTTTTTTTTTCTTAATGCCAGTTAATCTTGAATTTAGTATGATGTTTGGATGGTGCTAGGGAGTATTTTATTTCCTCATTTGCATTTTTCTGTTATTCTCAAGAATACATTGTATAATTGAAACAGGCCTACATGAGAATCAATTTTATATGCCATTTACCTTATTTTTTTTTTTGCCAGTCTTGGGCCTTGAACTCAGGGCCTGGGCACTGACTTGAGCTTCTTTTGCTCAAAGATAGTGCTCTACCACAAAGCCACATTCCTAGCCCCTGCCCGCCCCACCCTTCTTTAAATGGTAATAAGCATATTTTGGGGAAGTGCCAGTATAAGTCAATACAAAGTCCTGGACTGGGGATAAAACTCAGTGGTAGAACATTTGACTAGCTTGTTTTTTGTTTTTTGTTTTTTTTTTCTTCCTGTCATGGGGCTTGAACTTGGGACCTGAGCACAGTACCTGAGCTCTTTTGCTTAAGGATAGCACTCTACCACTTTGAGCCACAGCACCACTTTTAGTTGTCTGGTGGTTCACTAGAGAAGAAACTCATGAACTTTCATGCCCAGGCTGGCTTTGAACCGTGATCCTCAGTTTTCAGCCTCCTGAGTAGTTAGCATGACAGGCCTGAGCCACCAGCTCCTAGCTTTGACTAGCATGTTCCTTGCCATGAGTTTGATGGAACCACAAAATAAAATAAAATCTCCCTAATTTATTGATTGATTTTGTCGGTCGTGGGACTTGAACTCTGGGCCTGGGTGATGTCCCTGCACTCTTCAGCTCAAAGCAAGCACTCTACCACTTGAGCCACAGTGCCACTTCCGGTCTTCTAGTGGTTTATAGGAGATAAGAGTCTCACAGACTTTCCTGACTGGGCTGGCTTTCAACGGTGATCCTCAGATCTCAGCCTCCTGAGTAGCTAGGATTACAGGTGTGAGCCACCGGTGCCTGGCTCTTAATTTTTTTTTATTATTATTTTTCTTTGTGGGTTGTGGGGCTTGAACTCTGGGCCTGGGCACTGTCCCTGTGCTCTTCAGCTCAAGCCGAGTGCACTACCATTTGAGCCACAGTGCCACTTCCCATTTCTTAGTGGTTTATTGGAGATGAAAGTGTCACAGACTTTCCTGCCTGGGCTGACTTTGAACCCCGATCCTCAGATCTCAGCGTCCTGAGTAGCTAGGATTACAGGCATGAGTCACAGGCACCCAGCTAATCTCCCTAATTTATAACAGATAAAAATGGAACATTGAAATTGAAATCAGGGTTTTTTTGTGTTTTTTTTCTTTTTTAACCAAGTATTTGTTAATTCCTTTTAAATAGTACATTAAGAAGCTTAACTCTTTTTTTTTTTTAATTGTGAAAATACTGTACAGAGGGGTTACAATTACATGGACAAGATAATGAGTACATTTCTTATCAAGCATTGTTGTCTCCTCCTTTGTTTCCCCTTTCCATCCCTTCCCATCTCCCCTTAACTTTTTTTGGAAAGAGGTATTGTAGTTGGGTTCCTGAGCACACTTACAAATGCTCTTTTTCTTCATGTGCTGCCGCATGCCTTTAGACCAGATTACAATGAGATGATTGGAGAATGCTGGCTACAGAGTGCCAGAGTGGCTCGAAAGGCTGGTCACCACCAGACAGCCTACAACGCTCTCCTCAATGCCGGGGAGTCCAGACTCGCCGAACTCTACATGGAAAAGGCCAAGTGGCTCTGGTCCAAGGTAATAGCTACAGAAATACTATCCTCTCTATATTCTGTTGTGGACTCTGTGCTTCCTGAAAAGGGCCAGCTGAGGGAAAACACCCGGTCCAAATTCAGAACCTTTTTATTTATTTATTTTGTCACTCATGGGGCTTGAACTCTGGACCTGGGCACTGTCCCTCAGCTCCTCAGCTTAAGGCTAGGGCTCTACCACTTGAGCCACAGCACCACTTCCAGATTTCTGGTGTTTCATTGGAGATAAGAGTCTCACGGACTTTCCTGCCGAGGCTGGCTTTGAACCACAATACTCAGATCTCAGCCTCCTGAGTAGCTAGGAATACAGGTATGAGCCACCAGTGCCTAGTTAGTAGCTCCTTATCTTTGGAAATACTTCTTGAATCTTATCTAGTTTCTACTATTTAAACCCATATCTTTATTATTTTAAGCCTCTAATAATAGATAGCTGTCCAGGATTCCCTAATGCCTACATGTAGTCCTCTGGAATAGTACTCATCACAGCCTGACATACTAGTGTCTCCTTGCTTGACTGTAAACCTTTCTTTCTTTCTCTTTCTTTCTTTCTTTTTTTTTTTTTTGCCAGTCATGGGGCCTGAACTCTGGGCCTGGGCTCTGTCCCTCAGCTCTTCAGCTCAAGGCTAGCGCTCTACCACTTGAGCCACAGCGCCACTTCCGGCTTTTTTCTT
>NW_012267340.1:3003800-3015528 GCF_000151885.1 Dipodomys ordii
TTTTTTTTTTTTTGCTTCTTTTGCTCAAGGCTGGCTGGCACTCTACCCTTGAGCAACAACTCCATTTCTGACTTTTTTTGTGTTTGTGGTACTGAGAATTTGAACCCAGGGGTTCATTCATGCTAGGCAAGCATTCTACCACTGAGCCACCTTCCCAGCCCTCTTTTCTTTTTCCTTTTTTTTCTTTCTTTTTCTTTTCCTTTTTACTTTCTATTCTCCATCTTTCTTTCTCTTTTCTTTTTCTTTCTTCCTTTATTTTTTCCATTTCTTTTCTCTCCTTCCTTCCCTCCCTCTCCCTCTCTTTCCCTCTCTTTCTTTCTTCCTTCCTTCCTTTCTCTCTTTCTCTTTCTTCTTGACACTCTCACTGTGTAGTCCAGGCTGTCTTGGAACTTTCAATCCTCCTATCTCCAACTCCTGGGGCGTATACCAACCACACCCAGCTGGTTATGACTGTTTCACGCTAGAGATTTCAGTTTACCTGTGATTGTGACTCCATGCCATCTACATAAAACTTCAGATGAGTAAATGAATGAATGAGTAAATAAAAGATTTCTACCTGAAACAAATTAGTACTTCCCTTTTAGAATTTTTTTTATTAGGAGGGAAATGAGAAATAAATATGAAATTACTGGTGGATTTGTACTTAAACATTTAATGAACTTTGAATAATTTTGTTTTTCAGAAAACAAATATATTCTTCAATTAAAAGGCTTGCTGTCTTTTTTCTCTTAGGGAGATGTTCATCAGGCACTTATTGTTCTTCAAAAAGGTGTTGATTTATGTTTTCCTGAAGATAAATCCCAAACTGAGAGTAAGGACATGTTGATTCTTGGTCGAGCTACCCTACTTGTGGGCCGATTTATGGAAGAAACAGCTAACTTTGAGAGCAATGCAGTTATGAAAAAATACAAGGCAAGTATATTTTTAAAAAGTACATGTATAATAGGAAACTGGCTCTTCAGTGAGATTAGACTCTAACTATAAGGAATCACCACAAGGTAAACTCTAGTGAGACCACTTACCATCCTGAAATAGGGTGCATCCCCTGCTCCTCCCACCTACTCCAAAGTTAAACTTATGTAACTTCCTTAGTAGATATTATAAGATGGTGTCATAAAAAATAAACCTCTCATGCTGGACTTTGTCAAGGGGGGGTGTAGTTGGGAGAGGGCACAGGGTGCCAAGACAGCTATAATGTAGTTCAAAAACAATGAAGAGCCGGGCGCTGGTGGCTCACGCCTATCATCCTAGCTGCTCAGGAAGCTGAGATCTGAGGATCACGGTTCAAAGCCAGCCCGGCAGGAAAGTCCGTGAGACTCTTATCTCCAATAAACCACCAGAAAACTGGAAGTGGTGCTGTGGCTTAATTGGTATAGCACTTGCCTTGAGCTGAAGAGCTGAGGGACAGCGCCCAGGCCCAGAGTTCGAGTCCCACAAAATAAAACAAAAATAAAATAATAAAAATAAAAAAATAAACCTCTCAAGCCAGTTGCTAGTGTCTCACACCTATAATCCTAATTACTCAGGAGGCTGATAACTGGGATCAAGGTTAGCCAACCTGGGCAGCAAAGCCTTATGAGACTCTTACCTCCAGTTAACCCTTACCAGAAAACCAGAAGTGGAACCATGGCTCAAGGTGGTACCTCTAGCCTTGAGCACAAAAGCTGAGGGTTGGCACCCAGGCCCCGAGTGCAAGCCCCACAACCCAAAAAATAAAAATAAACCTATGGACAGCCAGGCACCAGTGGCTCACACCTGTAATTCTAAATAATCAGGAGGCTGAGATCTCAGGATCATGGTTCAAAGCCAGGGAAGTTGGTTAAGGTTTTAATCTCCAGTTAACCACAAAATGCTGGCAGTGGAGTTGTAGGTCAAGTGGGAGAGTGCTAGTTTTGAGCACAAAAGCTCAGGAACAGTACTTAGACCCTGTGTTGAAGTGCCAATGCCAGCACCAAGAAATAAATAAAATAAACCCCTGACTCCTGGATCAATGAAAAACTACAGTGGAAATTTTAAAATACTTTGAGCTAAATGGTAATTATGTCATAGCCAAACCTGTGGGTATAGCTGAGGTCGTTCCAAAGGGAGTTGACATTTTCACATGCACATATTGGAAGGAAATGAAAATTCAACGTTAGTTCATAGTGTGAGGTTCTCCTCATGAATGACCAGTGTTCTCTTCCATAGGATGTGACCTTGTTCCTCCCAGAGTGGGAAGTTGGGCATTTTTACCTTGCCAAGTACTATGACAAACTGATGCCCATGGTAACAGACAACAAAATGGAGAAGCAAGGCGACCTCATCCGTTACATAGTCATTCACTTTGGAAAGTGAGTATAACAGAGTATTGGTGCCGCTTTATTCACATAGACAAGATGGTTTCTGGGACTGTGGGTTGTTTTTGTTTTTGTTTTTCTGTGGTGTTGTAGATCACACATGCTAGACACAACACTGTAACACTACATGCTTTCAGAGTACACACCCAACAGCTGATCTTGTCATTTACTCTTTTTTTGGGGGGGGGAGGGTCCAGTTGTGCGGCTTGAACTCTGGGCCTGGGCGCTGTCCCTCAGCTCTTCAGCTCAAGGCAAGCGCTCTACCACTTGAGCCACAGCACTACTTCTGGCTTTTTCTGCTTATGTGGTGCGAACCCAGGGCCTCATGCATGCAAGGCAAGCACTCTACCACTGAGCCACCTTCCCAGCCCTTGTCATTTGCTCTTTAGTCTTAGTATGCATCCTATGCCTTGATATGGAATGCATTTAATGTTTCTTCTTAAGTATTTAAAACCCTATTTAAACTACTTAAAGTAACTATTTAAAGTCCTTATATGCATTAAAACTCTTAGTTGTAGGAAAAGGTTTTTGAATCCTCTTGAAGGGAGTAAGGCCATTTTGGAACCTATTTCTTCTTTTTTTTTTATTATTTTCTTTTTCCTTTTTCTTTCTTTTGAGTCAGAGTCTTGCTATGCTAGCCAGGCTGGCCTCAGTCCTTCTGCCTTAACCTTGTAAGTGCTGGCATTACAAATATATACCACCATACTCAGCCTCGTCAGAATCTATTTCTATCTATAGTAGTTATAGTAAAATGTTTGCATGCTTACAGAAGTAGATATTAGCTTTTAACATGTATTTAAGTGACTGAAGTTATCTTGACTAACTATATTATTACTGATTAAGTATCCGTGTTTTCCCTCAAGGAGCTACACAGCATCTGTATATACGTAAAACATTTTAATAATAGTTCATAACAGAATGTGGAAGCACATATAAATATCAGAAAGATCTTCCTGATAAAATCAAGGCAGCAGAAGTGAAACAGACAAATCCAGAAGTTCTGAGCTTTGGACAGACCTGAGGTGGAATGATAATCGTTAGCACAGGGGCATGGTATGGGGATGGAGAGTGGGTGGATGCTGAGCTTCTAGATGGGATGGTGGTGTAGAATTCCACGGGTGGATGGATGCTGGCATGATGGTGCGCATGGAGAGCAGTGGGAATACACAGCCAGGCTTCTGCTTAAACGTGGTAAGGGAGGATATTTTTATGCTATGCTTATTTTACCACAATAAAAAGTCTGAATAAAATCTGGGTACTGGTGGCTTATCCTTGTAATCCTAACTACTCAGAGGGCTATGATCTGGAGATAGTGGTTCAAAGTCAGTCCCTGGGCAGGAAAGTCTGTAAGACTGATCTCTAACCATCAAAAAGCCAGACGTAGAGCTGTGGCTCAAGTGGTAGAGAGCTAGTCTTGAGCAAAAAAGCTCAGGAATAGTGCCCAGTCCCTAAGTTCAAGCCTTAAGATTGGCACCAAAAAAAAAATTATTTTTTTTGGGGGGGTGGTCCGGTTGTGGGGCCTGAACTCTGGGCCTGGGCGCTGTCCCACAGCTCTTCAGCTCAAGGCTAGCGCTCTACCACTTGAGCCACAGTGTCACTTACTGCTTTTTTTTTCTTTTTCTGCTTATGTGGTGCTGAGAAATTGAACTCAGGGCCTCATGCATGCAAGGCAAGCACTCTACCACTGAGCCACCTTCCCAGCCCTCCAATTTTTTTTTTTTTTTTTTTTTTTTGGTCGGTTGTGGGGCTTGAACTCTGGGCCTGGGTGCTGTCCCTCAGCTCTTCAGCTCAAGGCGAGCGCTCTACCACTTGAGCTACAGCGCCACTTCCGGTTTTCTGGTGGTTTATTGGAGATAGGAGTCTCACGGTCTTTCCTGCCCGGGCTGGCTTTGAACCGCGATCCTCAGATCTCAGCCTCCTGAGTAGCTAGGATTACAGGTGTGAGCCACCAGCGCCCGGCTCCAAATTTTTTTCTTAAATAAGGTGATCACCATACTTCAAAACCTTTCTTTTTCAGTAAGGAGACAACTTTATTGTTTTTGCAGGTTTGCCAGTAACCAGCATTGAGGGGTTTGTTCATAGGATGGTTAGAAATTAGACCTGATGACCAACCTAAACTGACGAATAGTAAGACTGGAAAATTCCAGAGATAAGGGATTATGAATATTTGAATCCCAAGAACTGTCGTTCACCATTCATATAATCTTGTGGGATTTTTTGGGGGGGCAAGTTGGGGATGGGTGATACCATATTGAGGATTGAACTCAGAGCCTGGGCCTTGTCCCTTAGCTTTTTTCCCTTAAGACTGGCACTATACCACTTGAGCCACACCTTCACTAATGACTTTTTTGGTGGTTAATTGAAGATGAGAATCTCACAGACTTCCCTGCTTGGGCTGGCTTCAAACCATGATCTTCAAATCACAGCCACTTGAGTAGCTAGGATTACAGGCATGAGCCACCAGCACCCGGTCATATATTCTTAATCTATAGGCTATTAATTCATATTTTTTAATTAAGCAGAGCATGATAAAACCAGAATTTCTGGAATCAGTCCAGAATTTATTGAAGGGAAGAAGTGTGGGGTTGTGATTTTCCAGAAAATGGAATGATTGGGCCTGACCAAGACTTATAGGCGGTAGAATGCAAACAAAGGTACAGATTGTAAGGACAAGTTAAAAGAAGTATTGGCAGAAGCCCCATTAACTCAGAACTTGTATCATTTTTGACTCACACAGTACAAAGCTAAGTGGTGAATTAGTAAGAAAAAAAGGAGGCAGGAGTCAAAAATAACCTCTATTAGGAAGAAAGCCCAATTTGTCAGAAGGCTGTATGTAATGTGAGTGGTACTTTAAGTCCTTTTAGTTCACATAACCTAAAAAAGAGCCCTGTGTTAATAATCTTCCTTATCTATATAATTTCAGATCTTTACAGTATGGAAATCAATTCATTTATCAGTCAATGCCCCGAATGTTATCACTATGGCTTGATTTTGGTGCTAAAGCATACGAGTGTGAAAAAGGTATTACTTCCCAAGGAACCAGAATTTTAACTTTGGTATAAAGAATTATAACTTAAAAAAAATATATAACTTTGGTACAAAGTTACATTTGCCTTGACCATCTAATTTACGAAAAGTTAAGAACTAATGTGATCATTTAAGTATTGTTAAAGTGCAATAATTGGGAGAAGGAAGGGAAAGATACATCACAGACTTTCAAACTAGCTGCAATTTATGGCTTACCTATGAAATTCTAACCATTTCTTGATAAACTCAACACATAAGCAAATACATCACCTTTCAAATGAATAATTTACTCAGAAATTACCATGAGTAGTAAAAACTAATAGCTCTTGGCCCTACATGTTTTTCCTACTCAGTCAGAATTAACCATTTCACAGGTTGGAAATAATGTGTTTTTAAAGGGTTTTTGAAATAATTTTTTAATGTGAAGTAAACGGATAACACTTCTTTTTCTTTTTGGTCCTTTCAACTGAATTTTTTTCCTAGGTAGCCGAGCTGATCGCATACAAATGAAAAATGACTTGACTAAAATGAATAAGGTTATCACAGAACACAAGAATCAGCTACCTCCCTATCAATTTTTGACTGCCTTTTCACAATTGATCTCTCGAATCTGTCATTCTTCAAATGAAGTCTTTGTTGTCTTGATGGAAATAATAGCCAAAGTTTTCTTGTCCTATCCTCAGCAAGCAATGTGGCTGATAACAGCTGTGTCAAAGGTAATCTCAGTCACCTCAGTGTCTTCTATTTTCTGTGGCTAATAGGGTTCTGGACTGAATATTAGGTTTGTTGTTTTAAATACAGCCTAAAAAGAGAGGTTATGGCATACTGTAATTAGCCTATACATAACCTTCTATGCTTCACTGAGATATTTGGAGATATTTACCATATGAAATGACATGCTTAAAATTAAAGAATTCAGTATATTTTCTTTATGAAGTCTAATAAACTATAATGGTAACCCTTTTTTATTCAAGTACTTTAATCCAAAGTGCTTGGACTATATACTAAAAACAACACTTCATTGAAGTATTTTAAATGGGCATGTTTAAGGTGATGAAAATATTTAATAAAGAAATGTTTTGGGGATTTTGGATTTGCATAGAGGTAAAAATGAAAATGAATGATGCCATTGATTAATATTTTGTTGTAATTTTATATGTATGTATATATATATTTTTTTTTTTGAGTCCGGTCGTGGGGCCTGAACTCTCGGCCTGGGCGCTATCCCTCAGCTCTTCAGCTCAAGGCTAGCGCTCTACCACTTGAGCCACAGCGCCACTTCCAGCTTTTTCTTTTTTGCTTATGTGGTGCTGAGGAATCAAACCCAGGGCCTCAGGCATGCAAGGCAAGCGCTCTACCACTGAGCCACCTTCCCAGCCTCTGTTATGTATATTTCTAAGCATATTTTAACACTAGAAGTTACATGGCATATTTTCCTATTTTTCACTTAAATATTAAATAAATAGTTAAGAATTGAATATATTGGTATCTTTACATATTCTTTTAAAACATTTTTCTGTAACTGAATAGAAGTTTTAAATGGCTTTCTATACTTTAGATAAATAGCTTATCATTAAGATGATTTTAGCCAGGTGCTGGTGGCTTATACCTATAATCCTAGCTACTCAGGAAGCTCAGATCTGAGGGTTGCAGTTCAAAGCTACCTAGTCAGGGAAGTCTTGTGAGATTCTTATCTAATTAACCACCAGAAAACCAGAAGTAGAACTCTGGCTCAAAAATGATATGAGACTAGCCTTGAGCAGAAAAGCTCAGGGATACGGCCTGTCCCTGTGTTCAAGCCCCACAGCCAAGAACAAAAAAAAAAAAAAAAGATTCTTTCTTTTCTTTACTTTTCTATACTTGCTTTCCTTTCATATAGTTCTCAAGAAGAGTTTTTACTGGGTTATGAGGTAAAAAACATTTTTATGGCTTTTGATGGCATTGCCTCATTGTATTTCTATCAGTATAAACTCACATCGTGAGCTTTTTGTGTGTGTGTGTGTGCTGGTCCTAGGGCTTGAACTGAGGGCCTGGGCACTGCCTCAAAGCCAGCACTCTACCACTTGAGTCATAGCTCAACTTCTGGCTTTTGGAAATGAGTTGGAGATGAGTCTCATAGACTTTCCTGCCTGGGCTGGCTTTGAACTGCAGTCCTCAGATCTCAGCCACCTAGGATGATAGGCGTGAGCCACTAGTATTTTTTAAGTTGTTTTTTGTCAGTCGCAAGTTTTCTTACCTATTTAAAATCTAATATATGATTTTATTTAACTCTTTTTTTATGACAGTCTTCTTATCCCATGCGTGTGAACAGATGCAAGGAAATTTTAAACAAAGCTATCAATATGAAAAAGTCATTAGAAAAGTTTGTTGGAGATTCAACTCGCCTGACAGACAAGCTTCTGGAATTGTGCAACAGACCGGTACTTTCACAGATCTTATTGTTTATAGATAGCTGTTCAATCATTTATATAAAATACAAATGTGATTTGAGCTGATCTTCTTCCACTTGACTAAATAAGTTTCTAACATATACAGATATGTGAGCTGGGCACTGATTGGCTCACGCTTCTCATCCTTACTACTCAGAAGGCTGAGATCTGAGGATCGAGGTCAGGAAAGTCCCTGAGACTCTTATCTCCAATTAACTAGCAAAAATCCAGAGATGGAGGTGTGGCTTAAATGTGACTCAAATAGCTTTGAGTGAAAAAGCTAAAGACAGTGCCTAGGCCGTGAGTTCAAACACTAGTACTAGCATACGTGCACACGCACACACATACTCAATCATATATACATGTCAAAAAACGTATCAAGTGTGTACTTTTGTTGTTGTTTTTTTTTTTTTTTCAGTCATAGGGCCTGAACTCTGGGCCTGGGCGCTGTCCCTCAGCTCTTCAGCTCAAGGCTAGCGCTCTACCACTTGAGCCACAGCGCCACTTCCAGCTTTTTTCTTTTTCTGCTTATGTGGTGCTGAGGAATCGAACCCAGGGCCTCATGCATACAAGGCAAGCACTCTACCACTGAGCCACCTTCCAAGCCCTGTACTTTTGTTGTTGTTGTTGTTCCAGTATTGGGGCTTGAACTTGGGACCTGGGCATTGTTCCTGAGTTGTTTTGCTGAAGGCTAGTGCTCTACCCTTTGAGCCACAACTCTACTTCCAGCTTTTTATGGTTAATTAGATCCTGCCCAGGCAGGATCCTTACATCTCTGCCTACTGAGCTGTTAGGATTACAGGTATGAACTACTAGCATACCCAGCACAAATTTGTACTTTGAATATGTATGGATTTATCTTTTTGTTTTGGTAGTATTGAAATTGAACCAGACTTGAGAAAGCTAGGCAAGTGCTCTACTAGTGAGCATACTCTCCATCCACTGTTAACAAAGCTGTTTTTAAAATTTATAACAGTGCTGGGAAGTGGCTCAGTGGTAGAGTGCTTGCCTAGCATGCATGAAGTCCTGGGTTTGATTCCTCAGTACCATTTAAGCAGAAAGGCTGGAAGTGGCACTGTGGCTCAAGTGGTAGAGTGCTAGCCTTGAGCAAAATAAGCTCAGGGACAGTGCCTAGGCCCTGAGTTCAAGCCCCAGGACTGCCAAAAAGAAAATAATAAAATAAAATTTATAACATAAAATTTTCTGAAAATTCTTAGTGTGAATTTTGAGTAATAGAAAACTCTATATTTTATTCCTAAACTTTTTTTTTTTCAGTTGTGGGCCTTGAACTCTGGTCTTGGGCACCATCCCTCAGCTCTTCAGCTCCAGGCTAGCGCTCTACCACTTGAACCACAGTACCATTTCCAGTATTCTGGTGGTTTATTGGTGATAAGAGTCTCACAGTCTGGGAAGGTGGCTCAGTGGTAGAGTGCTTGCCTTGCATGCATGAGGTGCCCTGAGTTTGATTCCTCAGCACCACATAAGCAGAAAAAGCCGGAAGTGGTGCTGTGGCTCAAGTGGTAGAACACTCACCTTGAGCTGAAGAGCTAAAGGACAGCGCCCAGGCCCAGAATTCAGGCCCCATGACCCACAAAATAAATAAAGAAAAGAAAAAATAAAGTTTCACAGACTTTCCTTCCCTGGCTAGCTTTGAACCACAATCCTCAGATCTCAGCCTCCTGAATAGCTAGGATTACATGTGTGAGCCATGGGCGCCTGGCTATTACCTAAGTTTCTTAGAAGGAATATTAAGTAGAAGATATATAAAATTAAACCATAAAATCATGTATTTAAAAATACATGTTTGAGTATCATTTTGCTGCCAAATGAATTGACTTATAAATCTTTTTGGATTTTCTAATGTCTGACCACAGCTCTCATCATTAAACAATCCTGTGGTGTTAGTTTCATTAGTGCTACTAGGTTAAAGCAAGATGACTATAACTAGTTAGGAAACTGCACACTGCTAAACTCTTGTAATTAACGTAGCATAAAAATGAAATGTTTATTGTGGTGGAAGTTAAGCATTGTATAATTCAAAGATAAACATAGAAGTAAGAATGTATTACTTTTGTTTTCCAGTTTGATGTGAGTGTTTCCACATTTAGCATGAATACTCACTTTAAAATGCTGAAGAAGTTGGTGGAAGATATGACATTCAGTGAAATCCTCATTCCTTTGCAATCAGTCATGATACCTACACTTCCTTCCATTCTGGGTGCTCATGCCAACCATGATGCATTTCCCGGGCATTGGATCTATATTACAGGCTTCGATGATACGGTAAACTTCACTTATATGATGAGAGCAATGCCTTTGAAATTTACTATTATCTTCATTTTTATTTTACATAACTCAGTGTGCAGATATTTAAGCAGTTTTGGTTTTAATTAATATGATATTTGTCATCTTTTAGGTGGAAATTCTTCCTTCTCTTCAGAAACCAAAGAAAATCTCTATAAAAGGTTCAGATGGAAAGTTGTATATCATGATGTGCAAGCCAAAAGATGACCTGAGAAAGGACTGTAGACTAATGGAATTCAACTCTTTGATTAACAAGGTTTGGAGATGGTTTGCTTCTATGTGGGAATTAGCTGAATTACCATCATATGATCAGACTTCTCAGTATGCAGTCATATTACTTTCTCAGAAAGGAAGGAAGTATACTGGCCTTTTTTTCACAATTTTTTTTCTTGTAGTAAAATTTATATATAACAAAAAATTAGCCAGGTGCTGGTGGCTCACACCTGGAATCCTAGCTACTCAGGAGGCTGAGATCTGAGGATCGCAGTTCAAAGCCAGCCCCAGCAGGAAAGTCTGTGACACTGTTAACTCCAATCAATCACCAGAAAACTGGAAGTGGCACTGTGGCTCAAGCGGTAGAGTGCTTACCTTGAGCCGAAGAATGCAAGGACTGTGTCCAGGCCCAGAGTTCAAGCCCCACGACTAACAAAAAACAAACAAACAAAAAAACCCATAAAATTTACCATTTCTAAGTGTATTCTGTGCATTAAGTACATTCACAGTATTGTGCACCTATCACCATTGGCCCTTCCAGAACTTTTGTGATGTTCCCAGATTGAAACCATGTATTACACAGTAATGTGCCCCATTTCTTTTTCCAGCCCCCAGCAACCACAGTTCTACTTGCTGTCTCTATTATTTCACCCATCTTGGGTACCTCATAGAAATGGAATCATATGTAGTATTTGCCCTTCTGTGACTGGTTTCTTTACTTGGCATTAGTCTTAAAGGCTTAGCATTTCCTTCCTTTTGAAATTGAATAATATTCCAAATAAAGAAGATGTGGACACAATAAAAAAAATTTTAAATATGAAGAAAAAAAAAAAAGAAGACGTGGGGCTGGGAATGTGGCTTAGTGGCAGAGCTCTTGCCTAGCATGTGGGAAACCCTGGGTTCAATTCCTCAGTACCACATACACAGAAAATACTGGATGGGGCACTGTGGTTCAAGTGGTAGAGTGTTATCCTTGAGCAAAAGAAGCTCAGGGACAGTGCCCAGGCCCTGAGTTCAAGCCCCAGGACTGACAAAATAAGAAAGAAAATGTGACATTTATTTTATGCATGTATCCACTGACGAACCCTTCACTTACTTACATATTTTGGCTTTGGTGACTGATGATGCTCTGAACATGAGCAGAAAGATATTATAGTCCCTTTTTTGATCCCCAATTTTCTGTTTTCAATCTTATATAATAATGTTGCCTGTTTTACTCAATTTTTAACAAATAAGATTATGTTTATAGAACAAAATAAAAGATATGATGGGAAATATTTTCTATTTAGTATCAGGTATTACAGATATTTTTCTAGTTAG
Organism: Dipodomys ordii; assembly: GCF_000151885.1. Lineage (NCBI taxonomy): Eukaryota > Metazoa > Chordata > Mammalia > Rodentia > Heteromyidae > Dipodomys > Dipodomys ordii. The sequence continues at coordinate 3,015,430 of NW_012267340.1, forward strand.
TACTAGGTTATATACAGATATATATGATAGTTAAAGGATATATACATATATATATACATATACATATCCCTTATCAGACTTTTTTGGGCATTCTTTTTT